>NW_027325967.1:300000-493628 GCF_048594095.1 Paramormyrops kingsleyae | reverse complement strand
TAATGCCCTCTGAAACTGGTACTATTTCATTAAGACCGACTTAAAAACAATGGGGGGGGGGGGGGGCGGGTCTCCCCGGGGCTGGCGGGGCCCCCGCGGGGTGTGCGGGTGGTCCGGGCTCCTGGCTCTGTCCGTGCCTGCGTGGCCGGCCCCCGGGCCTGTGGCCGTGGGGTTCCTGGCTCGTGCTCGCCGGTGGGGGGCACCCGGTGCCTCCCCCCCTGCCTTCCTGGGGTGGGCGCGCAGCCATACGGTGGCGGGGGGCCCGGGTACCTGGCCGCTGTGGGGCGGCTGGGTCCATGACCCGTCGGAGCTCTCCCGGGCCGTCTGGGGGCCCCAGGGCGGTGTTGTTGTGGCCTCGCACACTCACTGGGAATCATTCCATGTTAACCTGCACACTCATACATACACTCACAGCACACAAACATACACACATACACATATGCGTACACACACACATACACGTATGCATAAACACACACACATACACGTACATATGCACACGCACACACATACACACACTTTCATATCAACACACATACACTTAGAATGCACACACACATAGACATGCACGCACACATGTACACACACACACACACACAAGAGAGTCTAGGGCTCTCTTCCCCCATTTTATCCCTCTTTCTCCTTGTCTGGGTGTGTGTGTGTGTGAGAGTATGTGTGAAAGTTGGTGTGTGGCTTCCACTCCCTCCTCTCAGATGCAGATACGGGTACGGCGATATTTGGACAGTGTTCCTGGTGGTCTGCTTATGTATATATATTTATTTTCTTTCGTTGGTATTAACGTATTTAATTCCAGAAGCAGATACTGGCACAAGCATATTCCCATGTCATAACGGTACCACTGGTTTCTTTGTGTGTATACTGTTTGTGTGTGTCCCTGGATCTTATCTTTCAGATACAGCAGCTGGTGTGATGATACGGTGTAAAGCAGCAAGATGCAGAAGCTGTCCTTTTATCACTCTTTCCTTTTTGTTCTACTGTTTGTTATGTATTATTTCTCTTTCCCTGTCTCTCTCTCTCTCTCTGACCCCCCTCCTTATTTTATTTTTATTATGTATTTATTTATTTTTCTACTTCCTCTGTCTCTTACCCCTTTCTCTCCTTTCTCACTTTCTCTCTCTATCTCTTTCCCACTAACCGCCCCTGTCAGCTCCGGCTTTGTGGCGCAATGACATAAAAATGATTAATAAAGAGTATACCTCAAGTAACAAGAGGAGCTTAAATCCGAAGCTCCACTTTGCAAAATAAAAGTGTTGGCACAATAAAGCACCCAGACTAACATCCTGCTCGCTAAACTGCCGGACACGAGAAGGGGGAAAAAAAACAATGTATTTTCTGCCCAGGTTAAAGGCTTCTTATTCATAGTTCCTGTACGGGGGATAGTGCTCACAGCGGCACATGCTGTGCAGTTTACAATAAAGACATTTTGAAAATACAAAATAATGTATGAAAAAATGATTAAGCTGTAGCACATACTTTTATTTCAAATATGAGTTTCACAAATTTCCCTGTAATGAAAATGGTGAAATAACCCAGGCTTAATGTGATATTTCATTTGTAACACATCTGTTCTCCAAACTTTGGCCACAAGATCTTCTTCCTGCCAGAATCTCTCCTTTCCTTTAATCCTCGGCTGTTGGGATCTGCTCTGCTGCTTGGAAGTTCCCCGGGGAGTTAGTGTTGGGAGGTTCTGGTGGAATGTGACCATCGTCAACCATGGGCTGGATAGCGCTGTGGTGCCCAACCTGGCTCTGTGCCCTTCTTCTTTCATCTGCCCGGGCAGTGCCAGGTTGCCTGTGGTCGTCCCGGAGACACTTCGTCTTCCCTTGCTGTACTCTCAAGCCTCTGAGACAAGCACAATTTCAGCTCTACACTCAGCAAGACCTTTAAAAGTATAAAAATGAATAGGCCCTAAAAATGGAGCCTGCAAGTTTTTTGGCTCAACACAAGTGATCAACTAGCTATCGACGCTAATGACCATTCATTAAAATGTCTAAAAAAGCTTCCTCCTTGTATATGCACAAACATTTTGCACACATGACGTTATCATGCATATATACTCACCTAAAGGATTATTAGGAATACCATACTAATACGATGTTTGACCCCCTTTCGCCTGACTAGAAATTTACTAGTCAGCTGTGCTAAGAATCAGCTAAACTGAAATGGAAGGCTTGTAGTATAAGGGGAAAGGTGAAGGAGAATGTTTTATGTGTTTTAAGTTGATTAAGCAGGGAGGAGCACTTCTCTTTCTCACATAGTAAAGGCTCATTCTCTCTTCAAATGATTGCTTGCAAATTTAAGGATCTAGGAAATTAGCTTAAATAATATAATATTATAATATAAATATTATATATATATACACTCACCTAAAGGATTATTAGGAACACCATACTAATACGGTGTTTGACCCCCTTTCGCCTTCAGAACTGCCTTAATTCTACGTGGCATTGATTCAACAAGGTGCTGAAAGCATTCTTTAGAAATGTTGGCCCATATTGATAGGATAGCATCTTGCAGTTGATGGAGATTTGTGGGATGCACATCCAGGGCACCAAGCTCCCGTTCCACCACATCCCAAAGATGCTCTATTGGGTTGAGATCTGGTGACTGTGGGGGCCATTTAAGTACAGTGAACTCATTGTCATGTTCAAGAAACCAATTTGAAATGATTCGAGCTTCGTGACATGGTGCATTATCCTGCTGGAAGTAGCCATCAGAGGATGGGTACATGGTGGTCATAAAGGGATGGACAAATTGTAGCCTCTTTTCCTATTTGTAGTGGAGATGAATGGTACCCGGTGGGGTCTTCTGCTGTTGTAGCCCATCCGCCTCAAGGTTGTGCGTGTTGTGGCTTCACAAATGCTTTGCTGCATACCTCAGTTGTAACGAGTGGTTATTTCAGTCAAAGTTGCTCTTCTATCAGCTTGAATCAGTCGTCCCATTCTCCTCTGACCTCTAGCATCAACAAGGCATTTTCGCCCACAGGCCTGCCGCATACTGGATGTTTTTCCCTTTGCACACCATTCTTTGTAAACCCTAGAAATGGTTGTGCGTGAAAATCCCAGTAACTGAGCAGATTGTGAAATACTCAGACCGGCCCGTCTGGCACCAACAACCATGCCACGCTCAAAATTGCTTAAATCACCTTTCTTTCCCATTCTGACATTCAGTTTGGAGTTCAGTAGATTGTCTTGACCAGGACCACACCCCTAGCAATCATGGCGTTAAATGCAAAACATAACAGTTCATTTCTTATATTTAATCAGTGCAGTATGGTTATTCAGTGCAGTCGGTATAGTCAATGCAGTATTCAATGCAATTTGTATATTTTGTAATATTTTATTACTCTTTTTATACCTCACATTGACTTGAATTGCATTTTCAGTTTCGTTGTCCAAGTGACAATGACAATAAACATTATCTTTATCTTTGTTAGGTGGCTACGTTTACATGCCTTAATGCAATTAAGATGTTTTCATGTAAACAGATTAATCGGGGAACTCATTTATAAATCTGATTGAAAAAGATGGTAAGCATTCATACAAACATTTATAGGAATCCTATAAATACATGATACAATCCTATCATTCTTATACTATGGTATCTTATATCATATAATCTTATCTTAACCTTATGGTAAGTTATCCTGTCTTAGTCTTAACTTATATGCTATTTTATGTTATACAATCTTAACTTGACCTATCTTAACCTTATTGTTGAGCTTTCTGCCTCCATATGTATGAACCAAATGTTCTCTTCATTCATTTGTGTAAATCAATAAACTGATTAATATTGTAAACTGGTGTTTTATTTTACGTCTTTTCAGTATTTACATTTTCGTTTTAAAGCATACATTTTGACACACGTCTACACACGTCTGCTGTCATGAAAAACTTACAGAAAGAGAGAAGAAATCACTCCACACGCAGCATACATCGTGTCACACATTATACATGCGCAGAAAAGAAAAAATAGACCCTTTTTGTCAACATCGTGGAAAAAACTTAATAATCAGAAATAATACAAACATATGAGATGAGAACACATAATCCAACACCCCCACTTGTTCTCATCATATGAAAACACCTGTTAGTGGTATTATACATCTCTATTCACTTCCAAAAAGAAAACATTTGAACTTCAACATTCTTACTTTTGATACAGGTTTGGTCAACATGTCAGCAACCATCTCTTCTGATGAACAATACTCAATACTTATTTTTCTTTCATTTACTGCATCGCGAATGAAATGGTATTTAACGTCAATGTGCTTTGATCGCTTTCTGTTCACAGGATTTTTTGTTAGTACAATTGCTCCCTGATTGTCACCATACATTTTAGTATAGGTGTACACCTTGTTATCCATACCACTCAGCAACTGACTTAGATATATGCTTTCTTGGGTAGCATTTGCTAGACCTATATATTCGGCCTCACATGTGGACAATGCAACGACTGGTTGCTTCTTTGACTTCCAGGAAATTACCGGACCTTGTTCTGTCAGGCTAAAACAATATCCTGAAGTACTACGTCTGTCATTGAGGGATGATGCCCAATCAGAGTCACTGAAAGCTATTAGACTCAGATCACAATTTGTTTTCTGAAAACACAACTCGTAATCACTTGTGCCCTTTAGATACCTTAGCACGTGTTTGGCAGTCACAAAATCCCGTGCTTTTGGACTTGATAGGGTTTGTGATAGTTTGCTTACTATCCAACTAATATCTGGCCTGGTACATGTCATGGCATAGATAAGACTGCCCACTATCTCTCGATATTCTCTGGGATTTTGGACCTCCATGCTGCTATCTTGATCATTCTCACCACTCTCTACCTTTAACTCGCATAGAGTAGTCCTAGGCTTGCAGTCTGACATTCCAAAACGTTCTAGCATTTTCATCACATATCCCTTTTGGCTCATTTTGATTTTTCCATTTGTTTGTTCAAATCCAATACCTAAGAAATGTGAAATCCTCCCTAGATCTTTCATATTGAATTTATTTTTCATGCTATTTTTGAATCTGTTAAGTCCTTTGTTACTGCTTGCTGCAATGATTAGGTCATCTACCCAAATGATGACTATGATAATGTCTTCTCCGGCTTGCTTCCTATATATACAGTGATCTGACAAATTTCTCTCAAAACCATTTTGTCCAAGGTGATCATTTAGTAGCTCATACCAGTTCCAACCAGATTGTTTCAAACTGTACAGGGATTTTTTCAGTTTATACACCAACTTTTCCCCTGTCACAGAAGTTGATTCGAAACCCTCAGGTTGCTCCAAGTAAATGTCTTCATCTATAGGTGCATGTAAGTATGCCGTCTTGACATCCATTTGATGAACTATAAGGTCATTCTGGACAGCTATTTGCATTAATGCTCGCACTGACGTCAGATCTGCTGTAGGTCTATACCTTCAGTCTGGCTATAGCCCTTTGCCACATATCTTGCTTTTAAGAGCTTTCCCATCCCACCATTTTCTTTAATGGTGTAGACCCATTTTCCTCCAACGATCTTCCTATTCTCAGGTAATGTAGTTAATTCGAAAGTGTCATTTTCTTTGAGTGAATCCATCTCTTCCCGCATTGCACGCTTCCACTCAGGTGCATCAGGTGACATCAAAGCCTCTCTATACGCCTGGGGAACACCAAATACTGCCCTGTAACAATAATCAATGTTCACATATGTTACATCACTCTTGTTTTGATCTGATACGTAATCCTCTAAATATTTTGGGGGTCTCTTTTCTCTCTGTGATAACCGTTGTTTTTGGTTTGGGATGATTTCTGCATCTGTTTTGTTTCCATTCTCATCTGAGACTTCCTCCCTCATCACCTCATTATCCTCTTGATCATCTTTGATCTCATCATCTGTACTGCCCTCACCATGTGACTCGTCAACCTTCTCCCCACCAGCACTGTTGTCTCTACCGGCAACTATTTCTAGATCATCCTCATCTGTTTGTGTTGTTTGTTCACTACGTTCTTTCTTAGTGAATTTTACCAATCTGTGCTTGGTCACTTTTCTTGTCTGACGGTTATAGACCAAATATGCAGGGCTATTTTTACTGTACTCCACAAAGACTCCTTTATCACACCTAGGATCTAATTTCTTCTGGTCATGCCTGTATGCGTAACAGTCTGAGCCAAATATCCACATTTTTGTGAGGTCTGGCCTCTTTCCGGTGAGCATGAAGTAAGGTGTGTTTTGCGTTCTTTCATTATAGCAACGATTTCTAATATGGGCAGTCGTTTGAACAGCATATGGCCATAACACCTTTGGTAACTCTTTCTCTAACAGTAGGCATCTTGCCATCTCAAAAATGGTCCTCCACTGCCTCTCTGCTGTGCCATTTTGATGCGGAGAGTACGGGCATGATGTCTCATGTCTAACCCCTTTTCTTCTCAAAAGGGATTGGAACGCATTACTAGTGTATTCTGTGCCATTATCAGACCTTATACATTTTACCTTGCACTGTCTGCAAAAAACTTTTCAGTGGCTAATGTTGAGTCACTCTTATTTTTGAGAAAGTACACTGATATGGCACCTGAATAATCATCTGTGAATGATATGGCATATTTGTACCCTTCTGAAGCAGTTGGTTCAATGGGACCCGCCAAGTCAGTGTGCACCAGTTCGAGGGGGGCATTAGCTTTTGCATCTGCTTTTCTACTCCTACAGTTTGTGAACTTCCCTTTTATGCATATGTTACAATTTACTTTAGTTTTATCATTTATCTGCATACCCTCGACTAGTTTAGGTAATTTCAACAAGTCATCAAAGTTACAGTGCCCCATGATTTTATGCCATGTCTTAACATCACATGCTAAGTTTACTTTATCTCTGGCACACATATCATTTGCAAATTCATAATCACATTGATCTGGTTCATTTACCGTTTTCAAGTAGAATAGTCTCTCGTGCTCTTTGATTGGAAACACAGTACCGTCTTCACCTATGAGTTCGTTTTGGCCCTTTTGGAAGATCACTCTTGCTCCATCTTCGGTGGCAGCTTGAACGGAGATGATGCTCTGTGGATATGACGGTATGAAGAGGGCTCTCCTTAAAATGGTCTTGACCGTTTTTCCTTCCCCGTCTTGTAAGAACACCTCTGCTTCTCCGCGCTTTAAGGCTACGTTATTCATTCTCGTTCCATCCGCCAATTCCATGTAATGCAATGCAGGGTTGAAAGATTCATCGAACCGCGTGAATCTTGCTTTCTCTGTAATGATGTGAGATGTTGCTCCGCAGTCCACCATTAGTCCTCTTCCTTTAATGCTTTCGGGAAGTAAACGTTGGCTTACTTTAAAAACGAAAGTTTGCTCGTTGTCGTCTTTCTTTTCGGCTGTCTGTTTGGCATCATCTCTTTGTCTGTTGCCTTTTCTCCTGCACGTTTCGTCGCTGTGCGTTGAGCTTCGATGGTAGTTACACCACTTCGATGATGCTTTCTGGCGGCACTCTCTGGCTATGTGACCTCGATTACCACAACCATAGCATGTCACGGTCGATGCTTCTGCTTTCATCACGTTGTCCGATTTTGTCTTGGGATCAAACTTTTCTGTCTCCTCGTAACTTCGTAGTCGACTCTTGAATTGTACGAATGTCAATTCTTCGCTGCTTTGTGTGATGTGGATGGCAAAGGGTTTGTATGATTCTGGCAAGCCCTTCAAAATCATAGCTATTATCAGTCCATCACTTAACATTTCTTTAGCATTCCTGAGAGACGTTATCGCTCTTTCGGCTCGGATAATATAGTCTGTAACGCTTTCTTCTGGTTCCTTCTTCAGAGAAGTTAGCTCTGTATATAAGGCAATGATTCTCGGCTTACCCTGGCTGGCGTAGTGATTTCTTAGGATTTTTAATGCTTTCCTTCCGTCGTCGGTTGCTTCTCTCATCACTAACGACAGGCTTTTGTCGTCGAGGAACTGAATTAGCTCTGCGTAGCATTCTTCATTCTTCTCTCGGTCGACATTGTCGTCAGCGGATAGTATTGTTTCCTTTAGGCCAAGCATTCTCATGTGGCCTAAAAATTTTACTTCCCATAGTTCGTACTTCTGTTCGTCGCCATCAAAAACCAGCCTCTGCCATGCTCCTGCACTTCTCCTGGGCCCATAACCTGTTGAGCTTTCTGCCTCCATATGTATGAACCAAATGTTCTCTTCATTCATTTGTGTAAATCAATAAACTGATTAATATTGTAAACTGGTGTTTTATTTTACGTCTTTTCAGTATTTACATTTTCGTTTTAAAGCATACATTTTGACACACGTCTACACACGTCTGCTGTCATGAAAAACTTACAGAAAGAGAGAAGAAATCACTCCACACGCAGCATACATCGTGTCACACATTATACATGCGCAGAAAAGAAAAAGTAGACCCTTTTTGTCAACATCGTGGAAAAAACTTAATAATCAGAAATAATACAAAATACTTATCCTATATAATCTTAATTTATCCTATGTTACCTTATGCTACAGAACTTGATCTTAACCTTAACATATCCTATCTTAATACTGATAGCCCATCTCCACAGCCAACTCCTGAACCCCAGGGATGGCACTTAGCTGCTCCAGTGCATCAATAGGAAAGATGAAGACAGCATGTTCCCCTAATTTCCTGTTTCTGATGGAACGCCATCCGACCTCACCGTGGCGAAATGAATGGCTGATATTATAGGTACGGTAATAGATACAATTAGACAGTTGTATTGTCTGGCGTTGTCATAGCTGCAACACTAAAATAATATAACTAACCAGAGTGCACATGCACATGCATTGGTACTATGTCTCCGCGATGCTTCAAAATCCATCGGCAAACATCTCTGTGATGCAGAAACATCGCTACCGAACATTTGATTCCATATTCCCCCGATGTCTGCGCCATGTATTTCAACAGTGATGCGATGTTAATTTGATCACTCTGCAGCCTTTAGCCCGCTGTTATTTTCCGTTATTAGGTTATTATACAGGGCAGCTCAGGCCGGGGGAGCAGGCGCTGATGCAGCCCGGTGCCGCACCCACCACACGTCGGAACTGCTCGCGATCCCGGCCGGCGACCCCCCAGGCAGAGATCTAGACACACTCGATTCAGTCCCACCCTTATTATAATTACTTTTATATCCTCCTGAGACCCAAGGAAAAAAGTGTCCTTCAATTGTAGGTTATGTGTCTTTGGAGGAAATAAGACATCTTACAATTTAGATTTTTTCTAATTTATTTTTATTTTTAATTTCACAGCATGTCCTCTTTAGTGCACAACAGGAATAAATACGTTTCCTAACATCAGTGAAAAAATAAATGCAAAAATACAATGTCCACTACAATGGACATAAATGAATGGGTCGGGTCTCAGGAGGATATGCAGTAATTGGTAACTAGTCATTTTCAGTAACTTGCACGAGACTGCCAGTTGGCTGAATCCGAAATAGTTGTAGTGCTACAAGGCTGGATTGTTACAGGGACTGTGTTAAATGCAAATGCTGTTCTGATTGCGTTAAAATCAAACGTTTTTGCTCAGATTTCATGAATTTGGTGGTGTGCTCTTTATACTATGCCAAGTTTTCCTAAAAGCAGATATTTTTTTTTAAAGGTGAAATAGAGCAGCGCATTGAATTGTAATGCCTGTATCTTGAAACGTAGCGTGTTGCCAGACTCTCCGATGCACAGCTCTATGGTCCATACAGAGGAGATGAGGAACATGCAGTTTGCAAAGTCACCAAATTACCTTTTGTTAAGTGGCTACGTTTACATGCCTTAATGCAATTAAGATGTTTTCATGTAAACAGATTAATCAGGGTGCTCATCTATAAATGTGACTGAAAAATATGAGAAGCATTCATACACACATTTATAGGAAGATTTTGGGATTTATGAAGAAAACGTTTTGTGAAAAAAACGCACATATCCCTGGGGAAACCAGACCACCTTATAATTAGAGGAAAAATATGTCCATTGCTTAAAATTATCATACAGACCCAGTGAACTCAAAAACAGGTGTTTTGTAAAAATAAATGAGATTGAAGGAGATGCTGTTTCGACAGAATCCTGTAGAGGGCACTGTGTATGCTAAATCGAAGGCTCCAGGAATGTATTCGGCAGTTATAATAATAAACAATAATAATTCAAATATTTGTGTACACACGGCATTTGGCTCTGAAATTACACAGTTCTTTAAAATAAAATTGTTTAAAAAAAGTTTTATGAACAAGTCAAATATGAATTATAAAATACAATTTTCCAGTTAAAATACTTATTTTAAATACATGCCTCAGAAATTCCGACACTGAAGAGGGAAGTATGGTGAATAAGTATCATTGGTTCTAACTGAAGCCAAAGGCGAGGAGTACAGCAATTTCACCCAAGAAATAAAAATATCCTCAAAGCCAAACCACTTCAGAACATAAAACAAATAGTTCCATTCAACACGATCAAAGGCTTTCTCAGCATCTAAAGATAGGAGTACCTCTGGGCACTCAGACGAAGATGATGTGTAAAGGATATTAAATACACGCCTAATATTAAAAAAACAACTGTCTATTTTTAATGAAACCAGTTTGATCAGATGACACAATGGAGGGTAATACAGATTCAAGACGGAGAGCCAACACCTTAGCCAGTATCTTAACATCAACATTAAGGAGACTAATTGGACGGTAGGAGGAGCAAGCGAGGGGATCCTTGCCCTTCTTCAGAAGTAAGGATATTGATGCCTGACGTAGAGTTGGAGGCAGGCATTGGGACTTTAAGCTGTCATCAAATACATCCTTGAGTAAAGGGTTTCATTTTGCTGCAGACTTTTTATAAAACTCTGTAGGAAAGCCGCCCGGGCCTGGACATTTCCCACTCTGCATGCATGTGATAGCTTTATGAATTTCATGTAAGGAAATAGGATTCTCTTACATTCTCATCCACGGTGGGTATATTCAGGTCTTCAAAGAACCTATCCATTAAACTCAGATCAAAAGAATGTTTAATACAAATTAAAATAGAAATCACTAAACTGCTTATTAATATCTAAGGGATCTGATAATAGTCCTGTGTCAGAATCAATCTGGGCAATTACTTGAGTACTAGATGTCTGTTTTAAACTACTGTATAAGCCAGAGCCCTGCTTGGTTTCTCCCCATACTCATAAAACATGTGTCTGGTTTTTAACAGAGCCCGTTCCGCCTGTCCAGTTGAGAGCAGATCAAATTCAGCCTGATACATCATCCGCCGTTTATATAGCTCTGGAGATGGACCAGTGGCATAGGCTTTGTCTACTCTAGAGATGAATTCCAAAAGTTATGTTTGCCTAGCTACCTGTGCTTTATGAACAGAGGCATTGTAGGAGATAATTTGGCCCCTCAGGTAAGCCTTGAGCGTCTCCCAAAGTAAGGAAGGGGAGGTCTCTTCATTTACATTAGTTTCTAAAAACATATCTATACCAGCATTTACGAAGGCAATAAATGATTCATCTGACAAAAGAAGTGAAGTGAGCCTCCATCTGAATCTGCTAGGTCTATGATAGGGGAAGGTCAGGACCAGTGTTACAGGTGCATGATCTGATATTACTATACTGTTATAAACACATTCTTTTACCAATGGGAGTAGATATGTATGTATGTATGTATAAAGAAATAATCTATACGTGAATAATAAAAAGAGTATTCCCTCTTTGTAGGATAAAGAAATCTCCATGGGTCAGACACCTTGCAAGATTGTAAAAAAGTCTCTATGCATTCAGCTGTTTCTGAAGCACCAATTGGGCGATTGGAGGATCTATCCAATACTGGGTTAATTACACAGTTACAGTCACCAGCTAAAATAAGCTGATGAGTGTCCAGGTATGGTACGGTCAATAGAAAATTGTTCATGAACTTAGAATCGTCCCAATTTGGAGCATATACACAAGCTAATATCACAGGCAAACGGTACAGTTTACCCACCACAATAACAAAGCGGCCATTGGGGTCCAATATTGTTTCAGACACTTCAAATGATACTGATTTGTTGATCAAGATTCCAGCCCCCCTGGCCCTACTCCGAAAGGTTGAATGGAATACTTGTCCAACCCAGCCTCTTTTTAAACTCAAATGATCTGACCTGCGCATGTGCGTCTCAGTTAAGAAGGTTATATCCGTTTTTAAAAACTTAAGATGAGCAAGGACCTTGGTGCGTTTCATAGGATGATTTAGGCCTTTCACATTCCAATTAGTAAACTTAACTGACTGGCCACTCCTCCCAGAAGCCATATTTGAATTTGCCATATTTAATACTGGTAATATCCAGCAGACATAATCTGAGTTGCAGTAAATTAATTCTGTGACTCTGGTAGATGTCATGTTCGAAACAAAGTGTAACCACTAATGGACAAAATGAAAGACAAAAAAAACAACAAAATAAAAAAGAGACTTTAAGTACAAAAACACCACCACCCCCACCCCCCAGCACTATCCCGAACACAGTGCATATCCCAAGAGCAAAACACTGCAAAATTCTAACTTGGGTCTCTAATTTAACCAAAAACGACCCAAAGCACAGCGAGCAATCACATTCAGAAATATATATACAGTGGTACCTCAGTTCTCAAACTCACTAGAACTCGAATTTCTTGAAAGTCGAACAAACCAGTTTGACCTAGAACTCGATCTGAATATCAGAAGTCGAACCATGAACACTGACTTAATATAAATTGTACGCGCCAGGAAATGAGTCATACGACAATGCAATTCTTACTTGAATGCCTTCTTCACAGACTGGACGATTAACCAAATAAAACAGCGCAACATTACAGTAACTAACAATAAATAAACCACTAACTTACGTGTACTATTAGAGCATTTATGTCATTTATTTAAACTTTATTTTACCAGGTAAATTAACTGAAAACCACTGCTTTACGTGATATTCGGGAGAAATAGCAGATTACGCATCGGAACTGCCTGGGATACAAACGTCATGCATGTAACTAAACTCTTCAGCCAATAAGGGCAAAGGTGTGTTGTCACGGAGGCGGTTCCAGTTTGTGCAGCCGGGTGAGAGGTCGCAATGCATCTAACCGTAATGCATTGCGTCAGGATCAGAATGCGTTGCTTTAAGCCAGCGCTGTAAGCAAGTCGAACGCACCCAATGACCGGACTGGGGAAACAAAATTTACAAGCGGACTTAATACAGAGGACTAATGACAACAACCAGAAACAGCTGATCACATGGGGATCCCACACGAGCTTAACGAGGGGGCGTGGCACACGGAAGGAGCGGACGATCGGGGCAGGACAGGGGTAATGTTGGGATAATATCTTTATCGGTTTGGAAGCCATTAAGAAAAAAAATGCTCTTCTTGTTTTATCCTGTTCATTTTGTGTTGAAGTGCTTAAAAAAACACACACACACACACACACACACACATATTTAGGTGTCATTTTGGGGGGCCGGGAACCAATTAATTGGTTTTCCATTATTTCTTATGGGAAAAATTAGATCAGAACTCAAACTTTTTAGGATTCGATCTGGAGTCCGGAGCGGATTAAGTTCGAGAACCGAGGTACCACTGTATAGTGCAAAATACCATGTATTTTGTAATGTCTCAAATGAAGTAGGCCTAAACTAATATTAGGCCACTAAACATAGTGTACTATCAAAGAGCAGCCCATTGGTTTTCAATTCAGTAGCCTAATATGAAATACTATGGTTTAATGGTTTAAAATTATAGTAAACAAAAGCAGCTCAAGAAAATCAACTATTCATATGTTATAGCCTATTTATATGAGGAAGAGAACAAGAATTCCCGGCATGTTGAAAAAAGTGCCTACACCAAACCTTTCCATATAGACTAATAAGAACCGAGAGAAAAAAGGGAAAATAAATGTCTTTCTCATAAATTGAGCAACATAGCACTATCTGCATTTAGTAGGCTATAGACCTGGTTAATTCAACTTTGACACTGACGGTGAAATAAACCTGTACAGTTAAAAAACAAACACTGACCGTTTTTGAAAGTTATGTCTGTACCTGATCATGATGGAGGAGAATGGTAGTCTTTATATACGAGATGGCCCGATGGGGATCGGTAAAGGTTTTTTCCTCGCCATCAAATGTGATACGGAATGTAGCTGGATAACGGAGACCAAATCTCACATCCTTAACAGTTCTAAGGAGCTGCTTTGCCTCTTTAAAGGCAGCTCGCTTCTTTGCTATCTCCAGAGTGAAGTCCGGAAAGATGTGCACACGCTTCTTCTGGCTGGAGAGGCGAAGGATGCGATCCTTCACGTCACCATGATGTACACGGATTATGAATGGTCTTGGCCTCTCCCCTTCCCGCAGCCTCGGTGCTAATGAACGGTGGCCCCGGTCCAGACGTGGAGTTTCCTCAAGGTTCAGTATCTCCTTCAAAGCAGTCGCGCAGAATTGCCGCGGGTTGGTCCCCTCTTGGCCCTCCTCTATTCCAACAATGCATTTAGTTGTCAGGTTACACACATCTGACTGCAGTTTTTTCGCAGCAGTTTCCAAAGTAAAGACTGTAGAGCTCCACGCCGTGGTAGACTGCTCGAGGTCGTCCAAACGCTCGGAATGCTGTGCATTAGCAGTCTGTAAGGAGCTAGCCGTAGAATGCAACTCTTGGCGGATAGAAGTTATTTCTTGCCAGAGGACAGCAGTTTGTGTATCTATTTTCGTGCCCAATAGTTCAATCGCTGTCATAATTTTCTCAACCGAATCCGAAGAAAGTTGCTGTGCATCACCCTCAGTGGTAGCCTTCTTGCTAGCTAGCAGGTTTCTGTGAGCGACTAGCCATTTTTAAACGAGGAGGAAAACAAAACTTTTAAACGCGTTTTCTTGCTGCCTTAGTCCTTCAATTAGTGATGTTAAACTTTTCGGATAAATATTTATCTATCAATATGGCTTCTGCAAGTATGTAAATATAATGAAAATGAAATTGCTCGCTGAGCTCCAGGACCTCACAGCCTCACGTGTCGAACGTCAACCGGAAGTTCCCATGCAATTGTTTCTTAAACATACCTTTACCTATCTTATCTTATCCTATGTTATCTTACGTTATGTGAAATGTCGCTATTTACATCTGACAGATAGCCCATCTCCACAGCCATCTCCAGAACCCCACGGATGTCACTCAGCTGGTCCAGCACATCACTAGGAAATTTGACCTCATCTTCATCAAGTCTCGGTCGCAGGGGCACCCTCATTATCCCCGTACGAATAGTGAGCCTCAGAGTTTCCATTCCTCTGTTGCTTGCAGATGTGAGCTGAGCTCATGAAGTCGTTCCAGAACTGCTGGCACCAGTAATGAGCATAGCACTTGGCATCATAGGTCATCTTATTGTAGTTGCTTATATCGTAATTATTGAATTTTTCCATTTTTTCAATAACAAGAGAAGGGGACAAAAACGGTGGTGTTGGACCCATGACCAGCTGAGATGAGGGGGCCTGCACCAGAACGTGAGGCAGAGGGGTGGGATGAACTACGGCTGGGGCTGAAGATGGTTCTGGAGCTGGGCTAACTGGTGAGGCTACGCATGGGGATGAAGGAGGGGAGTCCATAAAAAGAGATGGAGAAGGAGGTAAAACAAAAGAGGATGGGACTGGTGAGGGAACTAAGAAGGAAGTTGATGATAAGGCTGGTGAGTAGGGCTCAGGGTGCGACGTTGTTGGGACTCGATGCAGGATGGTAGCGATCCCACATGGGTTGAATCGAAGGGGTTACTGGAGAATAGCAGCTTTTGTAAGTTCTTGGTATATGGCCCCCTTCCGTCCTTTAGGTTTCCTCCTTCGTCCTGATAAAAGAATGACGGTACAATTATGCAAAATAAAGTGTAAAAATACAAGAGTCAAATCAATTGATGGCTGTTAGTGACAGACAGACAGCACACTTGGCAGTCAGTACTGCACATTGAGAAAAAAACTGCCGTCTCATTGTCTCATTGGAGACAGGAAACGAATGCTTGGGAGACTTACGCGCTGGTCTCGGATTGGGCTGCCTGCATTTCCGTAGGGGTACTTCACCTATAAAAACACACCAGTCAGTGCACAGATTGCCTGATATGCAGAACAGCATTTACTATAGAGAATAGCAACGCTGGAAAGGTTCATGTGCACCAAGGCTAACAGCCCACTCAATCCAAATGCTGGCATCAGGAACTGACTATTCAATCAAATCATTTACTGTATATAAGTGAACTTTATTGTCATTCACACCATACAACAGTACAACAACGGAAGCATAGCTGAACAAAATTGCATACCTCCAGGCTCAATGTGCAGACATAAAAAGACAGGTGCACATAGTCAACATATGGATAACACAAAGAAAATTTCACTTCTTACACAGAAGTAATTAAGACTGTGTAAGACAGCATAAGGCAGCACAGGACAGACACTAAATATACAAACCAATATACATATATCTTGCGCCTTCCATAAATTCCATTATTTCTTTACTCTCAGGGTACCTAAAGTAAGAATTCTGCCTTTTCTGATTTACATTATGGGGACATATTCACCTGTTATCTTACTATTTCACAATGATTATCTGTGATGTTTAAACACATCACAGCAGCAGAATTTACCGATTCCATTATACAATACAGTAACCATGTGGATTAGAGCCCCGTATGTTTACCGTTTCATGGTAACAAACACGATCTATTACTCTAAGTAAAACTCCATCCATCCCTTATGAACATTTTATTTTTAAGTATTCCAAGACACACACTTCCAAAACAATACGATTGTCACAGAATACAAGACTCAACAACACCAGACAGCCCTATTCTGACTTTCATTCTTCAAGTGTTGAGTTACTCTGGCCATCGTTTTGCCATTCTTACCGGGGCTAATGGAACCAGGGTTGTTTTCTGGAGCAATCCACACAAGTTTCGGGGTGACAATGAAACAATTAAGACGGACCAATTAGTGCTGGGCTGTTTATCGGATATTTACGGAATATCGATATATTATCAAAACCAGATAAAGGAGGACACAATACAGTTTATATCGACATAATTTGGTCGTTTGTTAAAATCGGGCGCTATTAAAGACTTTGAATATAATTCCTTCCCCTTTTAGAAGTAACGCGAGAGCTGCGGTCCCGACGTTGCACAGACTCCCAGAATTCACAGCGAAAAGCGACCCATTCAGTTAGGATTCATGGGGGTTTGATGGAGGGCTTAATGCAATGGGACAGATAATATGTCACATGTGGTTTTCATTTAAAACTGAATATTTACCACACTTGAAGGAAATTTTCAAGTATTGCTAATCTTCCTAAAAATACAGAGGTGGGTCTATGCACTTATGCCGATATTATGTTTTGTTTACCCATGTTTACAGTTTTATCCTTAACATAGCCTCCACGGGTTTGCTCTAAAGACATCTCATTTCATTTACACAATGACAATAAAGCTATCTTTATCTTATCTGAGAGTGGAAGAAGCAAAATGACGCAATGCTAACGTTAGCATTAGCAAACAGCTGCCTAGTAATCTTTGGAAGTAACACGTTACTATAATTCCACTACGTTTGGCTGTAAGGAGTAATATAGCTAAATACCCTTTCAAGTTAAATAACACAATTAACAGTACCGAAATTTAAATGGACTTGTTACTTTTGTCTTTCGTTAAAATATTAAGTTACAAATGCGTCCTGTTCCGCTAATTTCCGGTTTATGATCTAACGCCATCCGACCTTACTGACAATTTGTCAGTTGTATTGTTTCGCACTGTCACAGCTGCAACACTAAAATGATATAACTACCAGGCATTGGCATTGTCTCCGCGATCCTTGAAAATCCATCGTCAAAGCATCTCTGTTGCAGAAACATCGCTACCGAACATTGATTCGACATTCCCCCGATGTCTGCGCCATGTTTCTCAACAGCGAGGCGACGTTAATGTGCTCACTATGCTACCTATAGCCCACTGTTATTTTTCCTTATTTGGCTTTATAACCCACAACAGGTTTATAGTATATATGTATTCCTATAGGGTAGATGTGTTCTGTTAGCCCCACATGCAGGCATACTGTTTAAAAGCACATATATAGAAACAATCCATTACAACGTTTACTGTTTGATATTGACAACATGACAGAAACAGAAACACTAGGTTTAACATTTATGCTGAAGTGATTATAACACAGCAATACTGTCCGATAGTGGTGGGCGGATCGATCCAAATATCGATAATAATGTTGGTATTTATATTGATCAATACCAGTTTAATGAGATCGATACTTATAAGTTTCAATCTCTCTCCCGAATGCACCGCAGCTGTGTGTTCGCGCTGCTGCTCTCAATTGCTGCTCCCAGCTGTCACATGACTCAGCGGCGCCAGGCTAGCAAACAGGCGCGGGCGCACACACATACACACACACACTATAATATTTCTAATAAAGTATTTTAATAGTGGGTCGCTGAGCCATGCTCACAATAAATAACCCTCTGGAGCCTAGGGGTAGGAAACACACTTTCACTGACTGGGGCATGGTCACACATTTCTTCAAATATCATAAACTTAATTCATGACAAATAAATTATTTCTTATATATTTGGTTTGGCAACAAACTCATCTTAATCTTAGTGTACTTTGTAAATATGTCAAATTTATGTGAAGTTTGTAATTTGACATTCAAAGTATAGACATTGCAAAATGCAATTTGGAACACTTGCAGAAACATTATAAAAGTACATAGTAAGCAATGCTGGCAGTTTGTTTTGATCCCAGATATCTGATCACCAAAGTCTTGGCTACATGAAGATGACTAAATGGTGTAGTTGCAACATTCATTTGGATAAATAAACAAGAAAAGCCTAACTCATGTAACTATTTCTGGCTCCTTTCATTGAATATGTAGCAACTTTAATGTGTATGAATGAACCATTGTCACCTGGCCACGTCCCTACCCCCCTTTTATGGCGCTGATGGGGACGTACAGTATCTGCATCGCGTTTCACCATTGCGCTGTTAATCAAATTACCATGCGAATGCGATTTGAATACGCGCTACACGCCCCCGATGCAGGTAAAACAAAGTAAGGTGACATGGTTTACTTTTTTGCCGATTCAACCTAATTTAAAAAACTTTAATACTTCCGTCAATGGATGTTTTGAAAAGAAGACAGATTACGGATTTTTCATGATTCTACATTAAGATTTGTGGGATTCAATAGAATTATAAAGAACATACAATGAATAGAGGAAAAGGAGAATATAGCTTAAAGCAGGGCATGATGAAAGGAGGGGGTTGATTCTAAAATAATACAACTAACAGAAATCAGGAACTGACAGTGTGCGAGCAGGGCAGGATGACCTCGTCCCAGACAGTTGGAAAAGAGGAACAGATGCTTATTTTAACTTTTGCTTAACAAAAGGGGGCTGCAAAAATGCTGACACAATAAGATGCTGGGAGGGGGGACATGTGCTAACTGACAAACAGAAGCAAATGTAAAAACATGTTGATGTCACGTAGCTGGGAAAATACCAAAAGAGGGGGGAACACGTACCCGGAGGGCTATAAAAAGACAGCCGATAACTATTGTTCGAGCTTCTTACTGTACATGCTGAATGTATGTCAGATAGTCGCTCCCTGATTGTAATCAGTCAGAGAATAAACTGGTGACTTGCAACTACTCCTCGTCTCAGCTGTGAATCTCTTCTCATCCACGGACCCGGTGGAGACTACTTACTCCAACAGATTTCAGCGAGATATAAACTGAAATAGACGCGAAAAGTACGTTGCATCGCCGACGATGCACTCGACCCCAGAGGGTAAAACAGCAGGGATAGTTCGGGGTTTAATCATCAGATGCATGCGTTTATTACAATTGCACTACTACAACCCACACACCGGCACTGCTCACCGTGCACGTCGCCCCGTTTACTCCTCATACACACGGTGGGCGCACGCACACATACACACACACTACACACAACAATAAACATTAACCACTATACATGACATAACACACAGCACATTTATAATCACACAAGCGATTACTTATAACTATTTATAAGCTATCATCAGTCCAAGGAGTGACGCCGATGTTTCCGTTCTGCCTTATTTGCTGTAACTGTAGTTCCGCTTTTTGCCAGCAGGCTGCGCACAGACAGCGTTTCTGTGGGCTGCACATGGTATGTAGTTAGATTAGTATTTCATAACTGCACTGCAGGACATTGCGTAAAATAATTTTCTGCAGTAAGTATTGGAGTGTTTATAAAGGATCTTTAAAAAAAAAAAATAATAATAATAATAAATCAGTTTCTCACAAACACCTCCATTCATGACTGACTGAAATATCAAGGATGAAAGTGATTAGGATCAGCTCAGAGAGCCCATGCCGAGCTGTTGCTAAAGTAGCAGCAGTCAACTTTAAACCAATGTTAAACAAATACTAGTCTGAAAACAATCAGTCATTAAAATTAATCAGCTTGCTAAGTTGTGTTTCCTTTAATAATATAAATGTTATAGAAAAATGGAAACCCCACGCTCTCCGCGAATATTAATCACCAAGATTTATAAATACCGCAACTGTACTGAAAAATAACGTTGCTTATGAATGTTGGCAAGTAAAAAGTATTTGTACTTTGTGATCAAGTGCCATTCTTGGCACATCACACAACGACGAAATGTGTCCTCTGCATTTTAACCCATATGTGACATATTAGTGGGCGGCTATATTATTTAGCTTCATTCTTAAAATAATAATACTAATACCAATAATAATAATAACAAAACCAAATATCCTGTAAATTTTAGAATGTGAAATGGTCGGCTAAGTTGACCTCGAACGGTTCTGCGTACTCATTGTTTTTTTTTTTTTTTTTTTTTTCGTTTCTTGTTTTAAGAAACTGAAGCCACCCAATCAGCGTGCCAATGGAGTGACGTCAAGCGAAGGTTCAGAGAGATTCTAGAATTTATAGTTATTGCTACGTATATCTGGAAGCAGAAGCTGTAATTTTTTTTATTTCTCTCAGTCTTGATTTGGGCTTGGTTGGTGATTACTGTTCCTGTTCAATTCCTTTAAATAACTTCGGCAATGGCTCCTTTCAGTCGCTTGCGTAGTTTTCTACGCACTTGCCTGAGAAGCTTGAAGCGTTCCAACTTTCGTGTGGGCAAATCCACTGCACCATGCTCAAGTGTTGCAACGGGGGTTGCAATAAATGGCAACGCCCCTGCAACGGTCGGGA
Source organism: Paramormyrops kingsleyae (assembly GCF_048594095.1). Lineage (NCBI taxonomy): Eukaryota > Metazoa > Chordata > Actinopteri > Osteoglossiformes > Mormyridae > Paramormyrops > Paramormyrops kingsleyae. The sequence goes on along the minus strand of NW_027325967.1, from coordinate 472,427 downwards.
GTGGCATGCACCTCCCCAGTGGACACGGGGATCACGGGGATCAGTGGGCGGCAGTCTGGGAGAAAATTACAGCCCTCGAAGACGAGGTGGGCCGTTTACGGTCCGAGATCTCCCAGCTTGCCGGTGCCCTGACTCACCCAAATATGCCCCGGAGCAGTTCGGAGACCACTCTTATAGTCCCCACTTCAGCTCCAAGCTGTTTCCCGCCCCCTCCTCCTCCTCCACCGCCTCCTCCTCCACCGCCGCCTCCTCCTCCTCCGCCTGCTAATATCCAGGGCCCGAAGCAGAAGAGGAGTCATCCTCAGGGAAGTGGCACAGGACCCACCAATGGCCCCAGCGTGGTGGATGTTCTGGCGGAGCTGCCGCACATTAAACTGCGCCCAGTGCAGAGGTCGCCAGGTGGGACGCCAGTGACCAGGAGGGGACCGACGCAGGGGACGCCCATGCCCTCAGAGGACTTTGCTGCCATTTTAGCAGAAGCACTGAAGAAAAAGTTTAAGCATCAGAACCACTCTGATGAGTAAGAGCAGCAGTCCTCTGAGGCCTTTAACACTAGGTTTGCTAAACCTACGCAAATCTACGTAAAATCCCCTCGGCCCGACCGGAATGGAACTCCGTAACCGATTCATGCTGCAAAAGGCAATGGAAGCAGAGAGGGAAGCTTTTGCAGCTGCTGCATCATTTGCTGCTGCTGTGCCAGGAACTGTTCAGACAACTCAGTGCCAGGTACAAGAGAGCTGCAACAGGAATCGCAGCAGATATCTCTGCGCAAAGTGTTGCAAATTCACCTGCGCCAAATGCAGGCACAGACGTTACTGGGTCTGCAAACGCTGCAAACACTGACTATGAAACCACTGAGATGATGAAGAGGAACTGAGGGACTGAGAATTTTTTTTTACTTCTTTTATTATTATTATTATTATTATTATTATTATTGATTCTGTTTTCAGTCTATTTTTGACAAATAAAACACTTGTGTTTCTATATTTTGTGAAATTGTGTCTTTCATATTTGTGGGTCAGTCAGAGTGTGGGATATTTTGTATAGATATGGCAAGCTTGCCAGCAGCAGTGGTGGTAAAGAAATGCAAATGTGGCAGGGTTCACAGGTAACTAGTGTTTTTGCACAACAAAAGCAGGAGGACAATGGAGCTAATGGCCTCTCCACCCGAGGTCGGGCCGAGGGAATTCTCACCAGAAAATAAAAAGCTCAGTAAACCTAGTGTTAAACCTTTTTTACTTAAACTTTTTTTACTTAAATTTTTTATACTTATAACATTTTTATACTTATATCATTTTTATACTTAAGATTTTTATACTTATATACTTTATATACTTAAACTTTATATACTTATACTTTGTGTACTGATTCTATATACTTATTAATAAATAATATATTTATATCACTATTATTTTTAAAAGAGTTGCTGATTTTGTAATACTGCTGCAGCATTCTCCACATGCTAATCACTGCCCCACATCGAATTGGCACTTTGATCAGCCACGAATCACTTCACTACCCCCTGTTGAATGTTGCATCGTATGTTGTTAGATATTTCGTAGTAGTAAGTACTTCATTATTAGGCTGCACAATATTGGAAAAGATGTATTTCTGCAATGAGTATTGCAGTATTTATTTAAATTGAAAATGCTTAAAACAAACCAATTTCTCACAAACACATCTATTCATGAGTGATTTAAACGGCAAGGATGAAAATGATTAGGATTACCTCTTATGATTAGCTCTTGCCAAAATAGGGCTTGTAAACTTTTGTGGTACTCAGAATTAACCCAAACAACTATGACTCTATAATCCTCTATAATCACTCTCACTCTGTCACACTTGAATCAAACTCCAGACCTCGCATGTAATGAGCAAAGTTTTCTTCTTTATTCAGCAATCCAGCATAGTGTTCCAGCCACACTCGGGTACAATGCGCAATGCACCCCGCACCCAGAAATCAGCAGGTTAATATACTATAAGACGGATTCCTCTATATGGACTTCTAAGTCCTGATTGGTTACCAAACATCTGCAAACCAGGTTTCGAACATACAACAAACATAATACGCCACCTCTATTGGTCTACTTCAAGGATGTTCAGTTTCCAATCCTCGTTAGGCCTAGGCCTCCTATGAGTCCCACACATAAGCCTGTCTATCCAGCCTAGGAAGGAGGGCAAAAACCCTAAACATTAGGGAAATTCCACTCCCAACCCAGCAAAAAGGTGCAACCCCCCCTTCGGTGTCCATGGCTGGCATGGCTCACAACGCTATCAGTAAGGGAAACCCCAACCCTATATTACCTAAATAAAGACTTCAGCGTAAACATATACAACCCTTATGGGTACATAACTTGCTTGTGTGTTCAAATGCTACCATACAACAAACTGCGTCTAGCATAGTACAGCAGCTACATTTACCCTCCTGCAGGTCCCCTTTCTCCCCCCAGCGATGTTCCCTTCAGCCCAGTTCTACAAGGTCTGTGGCCTGCAAAGCTGGTTCCGTGCAGGTGGCTGTGAGGCAAGGACACACGGCACCATCCCCAAAACAACAAAACCTGAGACACAAGAACAATCCTACAATGCCTCCCAACCCTGGCCTACCATCACTTTAAATTTCCCTTCCACACTTTGAACTAATGTTAAACATATACTACATAATCCTGAAAAGGAGTGGTCACTAAAATTAAACAGCGAAGAGAAAGCGAAGAACAGTGAGAGGACACCACTGTTTATGGTGTCCTCATCGACCCTTCGCTTGACCCTCTATAGCACAGGTGTCAAACTCCAGTCCTGGAGGGCCGGAGCCCTGCACATTTTTGGGTTTCCCCTCATTTAACACACCTGATTCAACTCCTTGTGCTAATTACCACACAGCTCTTGAGCTGAATCATTTGTGGTGGAACAGGGAAAGAACTAAGCTACACAGGGCTCTGGCCCCCCAGGACTGGAGTTTGACACCCCTGCTCTATAGTCTGCCTACAGAACCAACAGACCTGTGGACGATGCAGTTAACACTGGACTCCATTTCTTACTCCGACACTTGGAGTGCCCTGAGGCATATGTTAGGATTCTGTTTGTGGACTTTAGCTTTGCATTTAATACTATTCTATCGGAGCTAATGCGGACTGAACTCTCACAACTGTCTGTGCCTGATCCAAAATAACATATTATAACCACGATGGCCCAGTTTTACGCTACAATCATTGAGTCCATCCTCACCTGCTCCATCACAGCCTGGTTTGGATCAGCCTCTGAACGAGAAAAGGCCAGACTGCAACACATCATCCACTCAGCAGAGCGAATAATCGGCAGTAACCTGCCTACCCTCCAGACACTTTACATCACCAGAACCAGGAAACGGGCATACAAAATCTTTGAGGACCCATCTCACCCTGCTCACCACATCTTTCAAGCCTTGCCCTCCATGAGAAGACTCATGGCAATCAGAACCAAGACCACAAGACACGCCAAGAGCTTCTAAGTTCCTTAGTCCCTCAGGTAGTCTCTCTCATTAACCAAACCAGTCTCTGAATGGACGTTCAATTAATCGTCAGCTGCAGTGAAATATCCACCAGCATAACCAGTGAACAACTGATAAACTTCCTCTATGATTATATTCTGCACTCTTGCACATTATGCACACATACTGCAAACTCTGTATACATATTGCACTCTTGCACATATAGTTGACTTGGCTGCTAATTAATAACGGCACCATTTAAGAGCCCTTTAAATTATTATGCCATTTATGTAGTTTATATTCATACTACAATTATTACTATGTACACACATATATAAATATCATAATACCATCATCACTGCCATTTATAAAATTAATTATCATGTAATTATCATATTACCTAATTGCCAATCTATTGTTTATTACCTTTCTGCATATGTCTTTGCTAAACGTGGTATGTTCTTTGTAATGTCATGTAAAAGCACCACCAAGGCAAATTCCTTGTATGGAAACATATCTGGATTCCGATTCTACATCCTTCATCAGTACTAGAAAACTTCCATCCAGCGTTGCATTTCACTTTGACGCTGTCGCTTTTGAAACACTTTTCTGTGATCTAGCTCTTGTTTTGGTCGCCGGCTATCATCCAACAAAAGGTTCATTTCAGCTCTCCTAATCTGACATAAACCACACTCACAAACACTTTCGGGTTACTGTGCCACCGGGAAGGGATGGACTCCGGTCAGGATGGGTTTCCAGCATTTCCTATCCTGGCTGTTCTCTTTAGGGACAAACACAAGAATGGAGTCTACCCAGCTGGAAATTGTACGTTCCCTGTACGTTCAGAGAACGTACCCATTGGTGTAAAGGACGTCGCTGTGTAACCTTCCCAGAATGTTCCCGGGATGTCACGATGTGGAGTTCTTTAGACGTTCGGGGAACATCATTTTGGGAAAATTCGGGGAACTTTCAGGACGTGTTGGTAACGTTTCGGGTCCTATGTGGTCTTTTCATCACTTTCCCAGGATTTTTATAGATCTTGAGTGACAATTACAGTAACCTTTAGGGGACCTACCTGGAATGTTATTTTTTAGTCCTTGCACCACCTTCTCAAAGCAAGGGCTGTACGATCACATCACCATATGTGATCTTTCCACGAGTAATACTGAGATTTTTATGCAACAGAAAAGGAGAGATTACCCAAAATAACCTGTAATGAAATAGGACTTGTTATTATCTACCAATTAACATAGTGTGACAAATAGGTTAGTGGTGTTACCCCGAGCTGCAACAACAGACACAAAACAGTACCTAATCCAATGAGTAATATTGTGCATGCGCACATCACAATGATGCGGAGGTGGATTTTTCGTACAGCACAACTCAGATCGTTTGCAGAACTTTAGTAACATTACAGGGACTTTTGCACAACATTTAGGTGACTTAAAGTTTAATATATGCAATACCAAAACGTGTTTACACTATAAAACAATTATATCCAATGCATTTCAGTTCTTATTATTTCTTTTATTGTTCATAATTCGAGTGAGAGAGAGAGAGAGAGAGAGAGAGAGAGATGTTTTGGTTTTGGACCAAAAATGACTCAGATTATGTAAAACAATAATTTAAACAAATTATTTACATGAAACAATTACTTCAGTCACTGTAGTAACATCTAAAATGTTCTTTTCTCAAACTGAGCTGAAACCATCCAAAAACACTATCAATAAAAAAGAAAGAAACGTTTGAGAGAAAACTCCGTCACTGTCTTCAATTTGATATCGTGTAGATGGCCCAGGTTCTTCTTCCGCTGCCTGAAAATCATAAATAACAATATTTCCCAGTCACTTCATTTACTTTTTAATTGCTTTTGATTACCCTTAGGTGTACAGGCTATGAGGTAACTTAGCATATTAACCAAATGTGTTTGCCATGTAAAGTGTGGAAATATAAGACAAAACTGAGATTATTAGTTGTTAGACTATGAGTAGGTGTCCATGAATTTGAGACAGAAACAAAGGTTTAATAGAGAGACAAGGTGAAGGGTAATTAAAGTAACCAGTTACACTAATATCTTGGATGTCCTCCTGTGTTGCCATAAAATGTTACAGCACCTTTGTCACGACCGGGTGACGGGCGAGCGAGTGGGATGCGGAAAAGCAGGAGCAGGGAGACCGCAATCCAAGGGCAACGGGGTTTATTATGGAGAACAAGCAGACAGGGGAGCACTCGGTTAACAACGTCAATGACAGACCTGGGGAAACAGACTCGAACGCGGACTGAAACACACAAGACAAGCCGAAATAACAGGAAATAGGTGATCACAATCAGGGTAGTGCACGTGAGTAATGAGGGGACGTGGCACACACGAGGATCGGACGAGCTGGGCGTGACGACCTTGGCTTGTCCGATTTAAGTGAACAGGTACTACGAATTTAAAAATGGCATCAATGTGCAGTGCAGTTTTAAGTGTTAACTGCTCCGAAGAAAAACAAAAAAAACTTACAGGTATTGGGTGGATCTTTGCACGGTGAGGTGCGTGTTTTAGGGTATCCCCTATATAATTTTCAATGTCCTTCTCGCTAACCCTCGGAAATTGTGCAGCACAAGCTCCTAGAAAAAATGCAGTATTTAATAAATATTAAACAATGGGTCTATGCAATGTAATGGACATTTTGTGAAATCTAACCGTTTAACATACTAGGTAATTTAAAACAACATGGTGGAGTGCTGTTCCCAAGAAGGACAGCTTTCCTTTTCGGCCTTTCAGGCTGTAACTGTGACCAGACCTCGTTTGTAGCCATCTTTCTGAGGGTTCTCCTCACAACGTCCCCAATGCTGCAGCCTCCCATCAGACTAAAAAAACGGATCTATACAACATATGAAGATAAATACTTAAAAACAATTCTTAGTGTTGCAATTAGACAAACCCTTTTAAACAGCAATATAGCATATCAACATTCCATCTTTAGTTTTTGTTCTGGGCCCTCCAACTGCAATTTGAATCCCTCAAGCTCTTGCACTGTCCTGCAGGGCTTCTCAAAACACATGTTCTCCATGGACGCCGGGCCAGGGGGATTTTTTTGAATGGTCTGGACCAGGTGTTCAATACTGTTTCCAGTGTCTGCCTGCATCCTTTCAATGGCCATCATGATTCTTTCATGGATGGGGTCTAGGGGGCTTAACAGGGTTGCCAACTAACGCATCTGGCGTGACACTTAAGGCCAATTGATGCTTCACTTTTCCGTGTTCGTTTTCAGATGCGGACAAGGGGACGTCACGTAAATTTCACAATTTCTCGCGTTCGATTTTTACAATCTTATCCTAATTTTATCATATCCTATGTTATCTAATGTTATACAACCTATCCTATCCTTATTATATATTATTTTATGCTTATCGTAAGCTATCCTAATTTTATCGTATCCTATGTTATGTTATATAATGTTATCTTAACCTTATCTCTACTTATCATTATCTTAATCTTATCCTTTATCTTATACAATCTTATCTTAAACTTCTTCTTTTAACCTATCCTATCTTGATTTTATGGTATCCTATGTTATGCAATTGTTTCTTTTTTTTGTCAATGTATTTTTTATTGGTTTTTTCAGACATACAAAAACCCCCCACAGGTACAAGCATTAAGACAAATAAACATAACACCACAAGACAAAAAAAAAAAAAAAAGTAGTCACTCAGTTACTTTGTACACATCACACATTATCGAGAGTCAAGGTGCATTGTCAGCTGTTCTATATGAGAAATAAAAGGATGTCATACCATATCAAACTTTCCCACTGATGCATGCAATGCATATCTAATCTTTTCAATCTTAAGGAAAAACATGACATCACATATCCATCTAACAAAGGAGGGGGGGTTTCTCATTTTTCCAATTTAAAAGAATGAGTCGCCGAGCCAAAAGGGAGGAGTAGGCTATACAATTTAATTGTGTCTTTCGTAATGGGAGATCATTCAATGGTACGCCAAAAAGTCCGATAAAAGGTCAAAGGTTACCCCCGAAATCACAGAATACACCTCAAATATTGAAGACCAGAATGCAGTCATACTTGGACATGACCAAAAAGTGTGAAAGAGAGTAGCAGGTGCTTGTCTACATCTGTCACAAATAGGATTAACCCCCGGGTAAATCTTGGATAACTTAACCCCAGACATGTGAAGTCTATGTACAATCTTGAACTGAATGAGGCAGTGCCTCGCACAAATAGAGGAGGAGTGGATTCTTTGAAGTATGCTAGACCATTGACCATCATTAATAGTTGTACCCATATCCTTCTTTTACTATTGTCAGTGAAGAACCTTCCATGTCAAATATATTTGTGTACAGCTTTGAGACGGTTCCCCTAAGCTCTGGCTGACTTTCTATGATTGAATCAAGAAATGATGTCTGAGGTAGTGAAGGAAAATGACTGACGTTATTCTGTGTGAAATGTCTAACTTGTAGGTATCTGAAAAAGTGATTTGCTGGCAGAGCAAACTCCTGTCTAACCTGATCAAATGACACGAAGACGCCATCCTTATATAACATCTTAATATTCAACGCTCCATTTTTAAACCATTGTCTGAATGCATTATCTAATAGAGAAGCTAGAAATAGCAGGTTGGCCATGACAGGGGCGTAAACAGACATGGAGGCTAGGCCATAATGTTTACGAAACTGAGACCAGATCCTTAGTGCAGGGCTTAAAGTATTCCGGCACCGTGCCGGATCTCCGGCGTGCGGCCGTGAGGGAAAAAAATAATAATATTTTAGAGCCTGCGCATGCGGTTTAATATTTTCGAGCCAATTTATTTCACCTACCAATCATATGAGAGGAACGCAGCTTTAACTAACGTTACAAGCCTATCAGAAGCAGAGAAGGGCGGGTCCTTGCAACACGGTATGATTGACACCCATACGTCAATGTCACGTTAGCGTTGTCGGAGAAAAAAAAATGGAGCGCAAGTTTATGAAGCCTGGGGATGATGTCCTAGCAATAGATAAAGGACTCAAAAATAAATGGTGCTGGGTGTGGATTGAAGAAAGTAGAAATGGCGAGCCTTTTGGCAGTTGGTGCAAGAAACTGAGAGAGCCCGGGGCTTGTTTCTGCATGATTTGCTGGAGGAAGCTACTGTATGCCAGCAGCGGTAAGAAAGTGCTTGCTTGTCATGATTTAGACTCCGGTCATAGAGCCGCTGCCCGTGCACTCAAACTTACCACGACGTTGCCGGGAGCAACTGTTACAGCTGACACACCGTTGTCTATGACTGACCGTGTCTGCGATTTAAAAATACGTTTGTGCACATTTATAGCAGAACATGATTTGGCATTCAGAATTTCGCATCCACTGGTCACCCTGTGTAAAAAACTGGCAGAAGACAAAAAAGCGTTAACTAGCCTGTCGGTTTCAAATCAACATGCGAGTTACATGAACACTCATGGAATTGCATTACAGTTCAAAAAATGTTTGTCTGAGAAGCTAAAAAAATGCATGTTCTCACTCAATGTTGATGAAGCAACAACCTTGAATATGGATAAAACACTCAATGTGCTTGTTCGCTTTTTTGATAATGAAAGCAACAGAGTAATAACACAACATCTGGCAAGCAGAAAAGTCAACATTGCAAATGCCCCAAACCTTATGCTGGAACTTAAAGATGTCATGCAGACTTATGGTCTTGAGTGGAGACAAGTTACCAGCATCCTCCTTGACAACTGTGCAGTCATGAGAGGAAAAAAGTCTGGCCTTGAAACTCAAGCAAGGAAGGCGAACCCATACCTCCTTGATGTATCTGGAGACACCGTGCACATGGTTTCCAATGCTGCCAAGGCCCTCATGAGTCCGTTCAGCACAGAAGTGGAAAATTTCTGCTCCGATGTCTATTATGATATTGAGAAGTCACCAAAACAGAAGGAGATTTTCTCAGACTTTCAGAGTCTGCTCCATCTTCCTTCCAAGAGCTTGATAAGACCTATTAGCAACAGATTTCTTCAGATGCTGGAGGTGTGCACCAGGCTGAATGAACTCATGGATGTACTGGTGGTGCATTATTACTATGTGCTGGATTGATTGATTGATTGATTGATTCCCTTTATTGCTGTTGCAATTCACCATGTCACTAGTCACAAGTACCAGCGAAAAGCAGGCCATCAACCCGACCATACATACACAAACATTATAGGGGGGCAGACAGGTCAGGAAGACAGGGGACTGTAGGAAAACTCAGAGAAACAGATTACGTGAGGAGAGTGGAGGTGAATAAAAAAAACAGCCCCCAGACTGTACTCCAGTAGGAAGTACAATATAGGAACAGAAAAAAAAACACCTCAGCAATAAGCACATAGTCACCACATCTCACAACACTAAAGTCGAGACTTGCAACAGGGTAGGGAAGGGAATCCAAATGAAGAACACAAATACAGGTAATGCTAATCATTTTGTAGTATAAATTAAGTATTTTTTAATGTGCTGTCTCTGCAGTTAACCATTTTTATTGTATTATATTGCATGTAGAGTGATGTGCTAGTTTAGAGTGTTGTTAGGTTTTATGTAGGAATAAGCAATGAAAATAGCCACAGTGGTGTGTGTGTGTGTGTTTGTGTGATACAGAAGGCTTCTTAATGAATTGCTGACGAGATATGCACTAACAGTTGAGGAAAAGACCAGAGTAGAAATTCTTCAACAAGAACAAGCCACAACATCCCGAATGGGAACACAAGCCAACCTTGACCGGAAGGCACGAATCTCTGTGCTCTTTACAGAGTTTGACCGATTCAAAGTCATGGTCGACATGTTCAGAGGTATCTTGTAGCAGGCTAACTTGTGTAGGCAAAAACTTTAGGCTAAATGTAATGAAAGTTAATAACAGTTGTTGTTTTTTACAAAGGGAACAGCCAGGTCTCTACTACAGCAATCATAACCAGCTTTAGAAGTTATGCAGAGTTATATAGAAGTGTTCAAATAAACAGCAGTTTATTGTTAAAAAAAAGTGAATAAAGTGAAATTATTTTTAATCAGTATGTTATTTCCATATTTCAAATGTAATGGAAAGATTAGACATTCAATTCCAAGGCAAAAAATGTAAAATACTTTATTAAGTGTGCATTTTTTTTTACAGGAAATGAAGAGAAGGAATATTTATCTTAAGAAAAAAATATAGCAGTGTTGTGAATTTTTTCTTTTCTCTTCAGCCACAAACATTGACATACACTTAAAACATTTTAAAGATTTAACTGATGATAACATCTGATTATGATCTGATTAACATCTGACAAAAACAATGATTATGCACCAAAATATTACTTCAGTAATTTAAAGTTAAGTTAAATCTTGAAAAATGTCTTAAGTTTATGTCAAGTGTTTGAAAAATCTCAACATTTCAATTTTTTTTATTTTTTTTTGGGAACAGATTCATATTCCGTTTCCTTTGCTTCCAGTAAAAAAAACTGCAGACCTGGTCAAATTCGTTAATAATTTGATTTGGAGTAATTTTTCCATTACATCTGATATATGGAAATAAAAGCTATTAAAAGTATTTATACTTTATTCACTTTTTTAAAACGCACTGCTATTTATTTGAACTGTATGCAACTTGTCTTTAATTCTGTTTTCTTGTTGGGTTTTTTTTACGCATGTGAAAATGTCAAATAAAAATAATTTTTTTTTTAATGTTTGCAGGCATACTTTCAACATTTCAGGGATTTTTGAAAAAAATGCAACATGAAAAACCAATGGCGCACTTGCTGCACGTGGAGATGGTGGCCCTAGTTCGAGAGCTCCTCAGCAAATTTATGAAGCTGGAAGCCATCCCACTGAGTGCAAAGGATATCATCAAGGTTGATGTCCGGAGTAAAGATTTGCAACTTTAAGACAAAAGGTTGTCTGTTGGAAGATACTGCTACTCTGCACTAAACAAGGCCCGTGTGGAGAGGCTGATATGGGTGAGAAACATTTACAACTCTCTCAGAGAAGGGTACATGAAGTCATCAGAGTTCCTTCTCAAAGACCTTCCTCTGGACAACAAGATAATCACCTCACTTTCTGCACTCACTCCCTCTCTGATTCAAGATGACTCCATCTGTGGGGCTTTTATCACATTAGGAGAGGCCTTGCCTAATGTGGTCGCACCAGAAGAGATTGGTCAGGTGGAGGAAGAGATACGGGCGTACCAAATAGAGGTGGACCTGGTAACGTGTGCCCAGAACTACATTGAAGAAGAAGGCCGAGTTGATGTAGATTGGTGGAGCAGAGTTGTATCCATGAAAAATCCAGAGAGAGGTGTGAGATTTCCCATTCTGGGTCAGCTGGTCAAAGCACTACTTAGCATTTTCACAGGCCCCCTGGTTGAGGGATCATTTAATCTCATGGGTGATATTCTTGAAGCAGACAGATGCTCCATGAATGTGGAAACTTATGAGAGCCTTGCAATTGTAAAATCCACGATTAAAGCAAGGGAGTGGACAGCATCGACAATGACAATAGACCAGCCATTAAGGTGGTCTTGCCTGTCATCGTATCAAACATATCAAAAACATCTGCAGAAAAAGAAAGAGGCACAACAGGCACAAAAGAAGAAAAGGGTGAATGAGGCAGCAAGGATTCGGCCATCACAGATGGCAAACAAACTCATACGGCAGGCCAGGAATATCGCTGGATCAGCCAAAGCCTCCTCTAGACGAGTCAAACACTCATCCTCGTCCACTGGACCATCCAGACCTTTTTCAACCTCCTCTGGACCAGCCAGACCCTCACCAACCTCCACTGGACCATCCAGACCCTCACCAACCTCCACTGGACCATCCAGACCTTTTTCAACCTCCTCTGGACCAGCCAGACCCTCAGCCTCCTCCTCTGGACCATTCAGACCATTTTCAACTTCCAATGGACCAGCCAAACTCTTTCTCTCTCCCTCTGGACCAGCCAAAGCCTCATCTTCATCCTCTGGACCAGCCAAAGCCTCATCTTCATCCTCAGGACCAGCCAAAGCATCATCTTCATCCTCTGGACCAGCCAAAGCCTCATCCTTATCTTCTGGACCAGACTCTTCTGGACTAGCCAAACTCTTTCTCCCTCCCTCTGGACCAGCCAAAGCCTCATCCTCATCATCTGGACCAGCCAAAGCCTCATCCTCCTCCACTGTACCAGCTCCATCTTCTGGTCCAAATGTCTTAAAAAGAAAGAGTTTGCAGGACTTTGCTTACAACCCAGAAAAAAAGAAAAAATAAGTGATAATGGCCTTGATTTCACTTCTAATCTTCAGTTTAGCAGTTCAGTTCTTTAGCACTTTGAGCACTTGTTATTTATGCACTTTAAGCACTTGCTATTGTTTAGCAGTTTTTTTTGTACTTTATTTTTGTTATTATTGTCAATATTTGAAGTAAGTCCTTCAAATAAAAAAGTCCCCCCCAAAAAAAAGTTCAACTGTAATGAAAAATAACGTTGCTTATGAATGTTGGCAAGTAAAAAAGTATTTGTACTTTGTGATCAAGTGCCATTCTTGGCACATCACACAACGACGAAATGCGTCCTCTGCATTTTAACCCATATGTGATATATTAGCTATATTATTTAGCTTCATTCTTAAAATAATAATACTAATACCAATAATAATAATAACAAAACCAAATGTAGCCAGGTCTATAAAGCTACCATAAGGCTTTGAAGCTATTATAGAGCGTAATTTGTAAAGAGGGAGACATGAACCTTACAATAAGTTGTGTATACCAAAGTGGGCAGCTGTCTCTTTAAGACGTTCCTGAGTGCCGAAAGGTAGGGTGGGAGTTTTTTTTTTCCGGCGGGTTTTTCTAGACGGAGGAAGGCGGGTAAAGAGAGCGGAAAGAGGAGTGAACGGCAACTTAGGGAAATAAACGTATATATCTACATATATATATTTGTGTAGGTGTCAACGTTTAGAGCACTGTTTATTTTTTTTGGCCTAAGCATACAATTGCAGCAATTAGTGGATAGAAAGATTTTGGTGCAAGTGCTCTCTTTTGGATATCCTGGTAGGTCAATTTACCTGTTTGAAAATATAGATATAGGGATCATTAGTGTGAAGGAAAAACAGTCAGGATATGAATGCGAACCTTTGCTGATTGTGTGGTTGATTATTTTCTTTACTAATGTATCATTTTTTGTAGTTGTATGTAAAATGCTAAAGCTACCTATAAGGCTACTTGCTAATTGATCGGAATACGTTGACTGTGATATGGTGTTATTCAGTTTAGCCACCCTGTTAGTACCATTGCAGGTTGAAATGTTTATAATGTGCATATATAAGTATATACATGTATATGTGTATATTAATGTTATTCAGGAAATCTGTGTATGGCCTAATGTGAATCTGAGATTGCGCTGTATGTTAATGGATGATGGAAAAAAATATAATTTTGTGTGATGTTTAAGTAAGACATCTAACTCTCTGTACTTTGTGTGCAGACTGTTTTTTTGGATTTGATTCCGTTCCGAATTCAGTATTTTTTCGGCCAAGGAAGATCGCTTGTTTCACAGAGTCGCTCCCTCTGCGTTGAACTGCGCAATGTAACAAGTTTTTTGCAACTGGAGATTTTTTTCTTTCCCAGCGCTTTGTGAAGAAATCCTCAAGTGTTGCAACGGCATCCACCTCCCCAGTGGACACGGGGATCTCCAGCATGCTGCTGTTGCAGCAGAGGCAGGGTCCGAGTGGGCGGCAGTTTGGAAAAAGATTGCAGCCCTCGAAGACAAGGTTCCGGTCCGAGATTTCCATGCTTGCTGGTGCCCTGACTGACCCATATATATCCCGGAGTAGTTCGGAGACCACTGGGACTCCTTTTGTAGTCCCCACTTCAGCTCCAAGCTATTTCCCGCCCCCTCCTCCTCCTCCTCATCCTCCACCGCCACCTAGTCCTCCTCCACCTGCTAGTATCCAGGGCCCCAAGCAGAGTCATCGTCAGGGAAGTGGCGCAGGACCCACCAAAGGCCCCAACATGGTGGATGTCCTGGCGGAGCTGCCCCGCATTAAACTGCACCCGGTGCTGAGATCGCCAGGTGGGACGCCAGTGCCAAGGAGGGGCTGACACAGGGGACGCCCATGGCCTCAAGAGGACATTACTTCCATCTTATCAAAGGCTCTGGCGGGTGTGGGCGGCCTCCTCTCTTGGGCCGTGGGCCGGGTGGTGCTTGGCTCTGCTGCGCCGTGGTGGGGTCCTGGCGGGCAGTCCGGGGGATCTTGGGACACTGGGGGCCTTCTAGGCGGATTGGGGGGTTCGGTTTGGGCTGGGCGGGGGGGCTCGCCGCCCGTCCTCCCTCTGCGGGCCTCCCTGTACGGGGGTTGGCGCCCCTTTAGTCCCTCGCGGGCTGCTTCCTGGGTTGGGCGGGTGGTTATCTCCGGGGCACATGGCCGTGGGCCCTTGTGCTGGGGGGGCGGCAGGGTGGCCTCGGTTGCCTGGTTTCTCCTGCCTTCGCCTTCGGCCTTGTGGGGGGGTGGGGTGCTGTCGCTTCCCCCGACGGCATCATATGCCAGCACATCCAATGACAAATCAGTTCACACCTACACTTACACATACATATAAGAATGGTTGAGCGATCAGTATCATTATTATTGTTACTTTTTAGCGTGTGTTATAGACATAGGAATTGAAATATACATGTATAAGGGTAGGATCACGTGTGTGTATGCTACATATATATATATATATATAATACCTATTTGTCACATTATTAATTATAATTATTATTACTGATGTTATAATGTTTGTTGTTTGAT
The DNA here is from genome assembly GCF_048594095.1 of Paramormyrops kingsleyae. Lineage (NCBI taxonomy): Eukaryota > Metazoa > Chordata > Actinopteri > Osteoglossiformes > Mormyridae > Paramormyrops > Paramormyrops kingsleyae. The sequence continues at coordinate 457,216 of NW_027325967.1, read as the reverse complement.
GTCCTTGTAATGAGTGTTATTTTTCTTATTGTTGTTTGTATTCTGTATTCCCCTACACTTCATTTTCTCCGTCCCACCTACATTATTAGTTTTATTTTTCCTGTATACCTCTGTTTCCTTTTTTTTTTTTTCTTTTCTCTCCCCATGGTGATTAATGTCTGTTCTCGTTACGATTGTTGTTTCTGTATCCCCCATTTATTTTTTTTTTTCCTTTCCTCCACGGGACGGGTGAGTTCGGAGCAGCCACACTCTTTGCTCTTGAATTTAGTGTAAAATAAAGTTGTCCTCCGAAGAGGGGGGGTGGTGGTGGGGAATTTAAAAAAGAAAGAAAAAAGGAAAGGGAAAAGAGAAAAAAAAATAAAAAAATCAAAGGCTCTGAAAAAGAAGTTCAGGCACCAGATCCACTCTGATGAGTAGGAGAAGCGGTCCTCTGAGCCCTTAAACTTTTTATACTTATATCATTTTTATACTTAAGACTTATATACTTTATATACTTAAACTTTATATACTTATACTTTATGTACTTATACACTCACCTAAAGGATTATTAGGAACACCATACTAATACGGTGTTTGACCCCCTTTCGCCTTCAGAACTGCCTTAATTCTACGTGGCATTGATTCAACAAGGTGCCGAAAGCATTCTTTAGAAATGTTGGCCCATATTGATAGGATAGCATCTTGCAGTTGATGGAGATTTGTGGGATGCACATCCAGGGCACCAAGCTCCCGTTCCACCACATCCCAAAGATGCTCTATTAGGTTTAGATCTGGTGACTGTGGGGGCCATTTAAGTACAGTGAACTCATTGTCATGTTCAAGAAACCAATTTGAAATGATTCGAGCTTTGTGACATGGTGCATTATCCTGCTGGAAGTAGCCATCAGAGGATGGGTACATGGTGGTCATAAAGGGATGGACATGGTCAGAAACAATGCTCAGGTAGGCCGTGGCATTTAAACGATGCCCAATTGGCACTAAGGGGCCTAAAGTGTACCAAGAAAACATCCCCCACACCATTACACCACCACCACCAGCCGGCACAGTGGTAACAAGGCATGATGGATCCATGTTCTCATTCTGTTTACTCTACCATTTGAATGTCTCAACAGAAATCGAGACTCATCAGACCAGGCAACATTTTTCCAGTCTTCAACTGTCCAATTTTGGTGAGCTTGTGCAAATTGTAGCCTCTTTTCCTATTTGTAGTGGAGATGAGTGGTACCCAGTGGGGTCTTCTGCTGTTGTAACCCATCCGCCTCAAGGTTGTGCGTGTTGTGGCTTCACAAATGCTTTGCTGCATACCTCGGTTGTAACGAGTGGTTATTTCAGTCAAAGTTGCTCTTCTATCAGCTTGAATCAGTCGGCCCATTCTCCTCTGACCTCTAGCATCAACAAGGCATTTTCGCCCACGGGACTGCCGCATACTGGATGTTTTTCCCTTTTCACACCATTCTTTGTAAACCCTAGAAATGGTTGTGCGTGAAAATCCCAGTAACTGAGCAGATTGTGAAATGAGCAGATTGTGAAATACTCAGACCGGCCCGTCTGGCACCAACAACCATGCCACGCTCAAAATTGATTAAATCACCTTTCTTTCCCATTCTGACATTCAGTTTGGAGTTCAGGAGATTGTCTTGACCAGGACCACACCCCTAAATGCATTGAAACAACTGCCATGTGATTGGTTGATTAGATAATTGCATTAATGAGAAATTGAACAGGTGTTCCTAATAATCCTTTAGGTGAGTGTATACTTTATATGCTTATATTTATATACTTATACTTTGTGTACTGATTATATATACTTATTAATAAATAATATATTTTTATCACTATTATTTTTAAAAGAGTTGCTGATTTTGTAATACTGCTGCAGCATTCTCCACATGCTAATCACTGCCCCACATCGAATTGGCACTTTGATCAGCCATGAATCACTTCACTACCCCCTGTTGAATGTTGCATCATATGTTGTTAGATATCTCGTAGTAGTATTGCAGTATTTATTTAAATTGAAAATGCTTAAAACAGATCAATTTCTCACAAACACATCTATTCATGAGTGATTTAAACGGCAAGGATGAAAATGATTAGGATTAGCTCTTGCCAAAATAGGGCTTGTAAACTTTTGTGGTACTCAGAATTAACCCAAACAACTATGACTCTATAATCCTCTATAATCACTCTCACTCTGTCACACTTGAATCAAACTCCAGGCCTCGCATGTAATGAGCAAAATTTTCTTCTTTATTCAGCAATCCAGCATAGTGTTCCAACCACACTCGGGGACAATGCCAGAAATCAGCAGGTTAATATACTATAAGACGAATTCCCCTATATGGACTTCTAAGTCCTGATTGGTTACCAAACATCTGCAAACCAGGTTTCGAACATACAACAAACATAATACGCCACCTCTATTGGTCTACTTCAAGGATGTTCAGTTTCCAATCCTCGTTAGGCCTAGGCCTCCTATGAGTCCCACACATAATCCTGTCTATCCAGCCTAGGAAGGAGGGCAAAAACCCTAAACATTAGGGAAATTCCACTCCCAACCCAGCAAAAAGGTGCAACCCCCCCTTTGGTGTCCATGGCTGGCATGGCTCACAATGTTATCAGTAAGGGAAACCCCAACCCTATATTAATTGAGGGAATAATTAATAAAATAAAGGGAATGATTCTATAAGGCTGTAACTAATCAAAACAAGAACTGACTGGCGCGCCGGCAAGTCAAGGCTACCTAATCGGAACAGATAGGGGGGCGACAGAGAACATCAGCGGCCCCTACTTATCTTTTAGCCTTCCAGAAGGCCAAGAACAGTACGAGCCAGCTAGAATCACACATATGGTTGTCACGTACACGGAAGGTACCGAGAAAGGGGGGGAGATGCCCAAAGGGCTTTAAAAGGGATACAGCTGATACATATGGCAGAGCCTCCTCCTGTACATGCTGAATGTATGTCAGACGGCCGCTCCCGGATTGCAATCTGTCAGACAATAAACCGGTGATTTGCAACTTCTCCCCGTGTCAGCTGTGAATCTCTTCTCATCCACGGACCCGGTGGAGACGCCGTGCTCCAACATACCTAAATAAAGACTTCAGCGTAAACATATACAACCCTTATGGGTACATAACTTGCTTGTGTGTTCAAATGCTACCATACAACAAACTGCGTCTAGCATAGTATAGCAGCTACATTTCAAGGCTTCCTGCAGGTCCCCTTTCTCCCCCCGGCGATGTTCCCTTCAGCCCAGTTCTCCAAGATCTGTGGCCTGCAAAGCTGGTTCCGTGCAGGTGGCTGTGAGGCAAGGACACACGGCACCATCCCCAAAACAACAAAACCTGAGACACAAGAACAATCCCACAATGCCTCCCAACCCTGGCCTACCATCACTTTAAATTTCCCTTCCACACTTTGAAGTAATGTTAAACATATACTACATAATCCTGAAAAGGAGTGGTCACTAAAATTAAACAGCTCGCAGATCTTCACAATGCAAGAAATGCAAAGATGGAGAAAGCGAAGAACAGTTCACAGCCGGCTGGGCACATTGTCATCATCAAAGATTTTAAGCATGTTTATTTATATAGCACAATTCGGGCACAAGGCAATTCAAAGTGCTTTACAAAGACAAGGATACAATCAAATTAAAATGTCAAAATCACATTTCAAAGATAAGTAAAAGAAATAATAATGAAAATAAATAATTTTATTAATCAATTACAATGAACACATAATAATAAGAAAAAGCCAAAATAAATAAATAGCTAACTGAAAAGACGTCACATTTTAATGACAGAAAATGACTGGTGCTGCACTAGGAAACTCTGACCATGCAACAATTCATCTAATTCCAGCATACAGACAAAATCTGAAAACTGCTAAACCTGTTGTTACTAGAGTGAAACACTGAACATGTGGAGCAGTAGAGCAATTAAAATCATGCTTTGACTCGACAGACTGGAATGTTTTCAAAACTGCTACTAACAGCGTGGATGAATACACGGACACTGTAACATGGCACATAAGCTTCTGCGAGGACTCTCGCATTCCCAAATAGTCTGTTGTCAGCTATAATAACGACGAACCATGGTTTACAACTGAACTCAGGCAGCTTCCTAAAACAAAAGATGAAGCTTACAGGAGTGGTGACAAAAACCTGTTCAAATTCTACTGCGGGTTTGAAAAGCCACATTCGCGCATCATACAGCCCTCACCTTTTCAATGGCCTTCTTCACACCTGGGTACCTTCACACCTCGCCCACACTATACCCAGCTCACCCCCCCCACGTCCAGCCACCTCCCCAGGAGAATCAACGACAGAGATGTAAACAAGATCTTCAGCAGCCAGAATACAAGGAAAGCTCCTGGTTCAGACTCTGTCTCCCCAGCCACTCTGAAGCACTGTGCAGATCAATAGTCACCTGTCTTCACAGATATTTTCAACCAGTCACTGAACCAGTCAGTGACTACAGACTGGTGGCTCTCACATCGGTGGTAATGAAGGCTTTTGAGAGACTTGTGCTGTCATACCTTAAAACCATCACAGACCTATCGCTTGACCCCAGGCTACAGTCTGCCTACAGAACCAACAGACCTGTGGACGATGCAGTTAACACTGGACTCCATTTCTTACTCCGACACTTGGAGTGCCCTGAGACATATGTTAGGATTCTGTTTGTGGACTTTAGCTTTGCATTTAATACTATTCTATCGGAGCTAATGCGGAATGAACTCTCACAACTGTCCGTGCCTGATCCAAAATAACATGTTATAACCACGATGGCCCAGTTTTACGCTACAATCATTGAGTCCATCGTCACCTCCTCCATCACAGCCTGGTTTGGATCAGCCACTGAACGAGACAAGGCCAGACTGCAACACATCATCCACTCAGCAGAGCGAATAATCGGCAGTAACCTGCTTACCCTCCAGACACTTTACATCACCAGAACCAGGAAACGGGCATACAAAATCTTTGAGGACCCATCTCACCCTGCTCACCACATCTTTCAAGCCTTACCCTCCATGAGAAGACTCATGGCAATCAGAACCAAGACCACAAGACACGCCAAGAGCTTCTCCCCTCAGGTAGTCTCTCTCATTAACCAAACCAGTCTCTGAATGGACGTTCAATTAATCGTCAGCTGCAGTGAAATATCCACCAGCATAACCAGTGAACAACTGATAAACTTCCTCTATGATTATATTCTGCACTCTTGCACATTATGCACACATACTGCAAATTCTGTATACATATTGCACTCTTGCACATATAGTTGACTTGGCTGCTACTTAATAACGGCACCATTTAAGAGCCCTTTAAATTATTATACCATTTATATAGTTTATATTCATACTACAATGATTATTATGTACACACACATATATAAATATCATAATACCATCATTACTACCATTAATAAACTTAATTATCATATAATTATCATATTACCCAATTGCCAGTCTATTGTTTATTACCTTTCTGCATATGTCTTTGCTAAATGTGGGTAACTTTCGCCAGTGTGGGGAAGCAATAAAAAAGGCCAACAGAATGTTGGGTTATATCTCTAGGTGTGTGGAGTTTAAGTCAAGGGAGGTGATGATACACTTATATAATTCCTTGGTAAGACACCACCTAGAATACTGTGTGCAGGTTTGGTCACCATACCTCAAGAAGGACATTGCTGCCTTAGAAAAGGTGCAACGAAGAGCTACGAGAATGATTCCTGGTCTTAGAGGAATGTCTTATGAGGAGAGGTTAGCGGAACTCAATCTGTTTAGCCTTGAGCAAAGGAGACTAAGGGGGGATATGATTCAGGTCTATAAGATTCTAACGGGTCTGGATGCTCTTCAGCCAAATGACTATTTCAATATTAGTCTAAATACTAGAACTCGTGGCCATAAGTGGAAATTAGCGGGAGAAAAATTTGAGGAAGCACTTCTTTACACAGCGTGTAGTTAGAGTATGGAATAGTCTTCTTGCTAGTGTAGCGGAAGCTAAAACCCTGGGTTCCTTTAAATCAGAGCTAGATAAAATTTTAACAACTCTGAGCTATTAGTTAAGTTCTCCCCAAACGAGCTTGATGGGCCGAATGGCCTCCTCTCGTTTGTAAATTTCTTATGTTCTTATGTTCTTTGTAATGTCATGTAAAAGCACCACCAAGGCAAATTCCTTGTATGGAAACATATCTGGATTCCGATTCTACATCCTTCATCAGTACTAGAAAACTTCCATCCAGCGTTGCATTTCACTTTGACGCTGTCGCTTTTGAAACACTTTTCTGTGATCTAGCTCTTGTTTTGGTCGCCGACTATCATCCAACAAAAGGTTCATTTCAGCTCTCCTAATCTGACATAAACCACACTCACAAACACTTTTGGGTTACTGTGTCACCGGGAAGGGATGGACTCCAGTCAGGATGGGTTTCCAGCATTTCCTATCCTGGCTGTTCTCTTTAGGGACAAACACAGGAATGGAGTCTAGTGATCACACCGGAACTTGACTTACCTGAACGGAGATGTATGGAGCAGACTCTCATATGTGCAGGGATGCTCTGGAATGCAAGGTCTTTACGCCCCACCGCTATAAGCTACGCCATCCGACGCCATTTCGTCAACTCTTCCACTTTTGCTCTTGTCTTTTCCAATCCAGAAAAGAGAAGAAACGTATACCGGTCCTGAAGACCGAAGAGAGACCCGAGTCGATATGGGGCTGCCGCTTAGCGGGTCGCCGTTAGCCGGGCCTCCGTGACGCCCCCGCGCAGAGTAGAATGCCCAGGGGCGTCGCAGCCACCGGCGTCCTCCCTGTCCTCTCAAAAAACAGCAATCATTTAAACAAACATGAGGGAAAATTCAAAAGGCAAAGATGAAGTCATGCCTTACCTCAGCACAGCTGCCCACCGCACAAACGACAGCGTGTCACCTTACTTTAAAAAAAAAAGAAAAAAGGCAGGAAATGGGGGCCGCGCACGGACAGGACCCCTCCCTCACACCACATGCGGCTAATTAGTTGGCCATCCAGAGGCACTCAGTCTATTAGTCACCCATTCAGTCAGTCAGTTCTGCCTTTCAACAACAGGGGGCAGTAGAGGTGCACCGTTCCCGGAAGCACTGCAATACCGGGTCGATGCCTGGAGCAGATGGGGCAAGCCCCACTTCCGGCTCCCTGTTCCAAAAATCCGTTTAATATGTGGTCCCCTCCATGGGGGACGTATCAAAATAACCTTTTCATACCAAAACAAAATGTAAATCAGCTCAAATACATGAATAATAAATATTATGCTTGTACTACTTACATTAACACATAATCACAATCTATAAGGCTGAAACATTCCCACACTATGCAAATCATGCCAACACAGTACAATAAGACTTTCAAAGATAATATTAAACAAACACCCACAGAGTGTTCCAAAGTGCATTTTACAATGTCTATACTTTGAATGTCAAATTACAAACTTCACATAAATCTAAAGTACACTAAGATTAAGATGAGTTTGTTACCAAACCAAATATATAATAAATAATTTATTTGCCAGGAATTAAGTTTATGATATTGAATGAAATGTGTGAGCATGCCCCAGTTAGTGAAAGTGTGTCCCCTACCCCAAGACTCCAGAGGGTTAAAAAGGAACACATCCGCAGACTTCCAAGCTCTGCACTAGGGCTGAACGATATTCTGTTTTGACATCGACATCGCGATGTGCGCGTGAGCGATAGTCACATCGCCGGAACATACGATGTGAAGGGTAGAAGCCCATTGTGTATTAAGAGAACGGTAGCACACAGTAAACACGAGTTTGTTGTATGGCTTGTTGCTGGGGTGACATGCACGTTCCGCGTGCCTGCACAGTGATTGGTTCGCTGTGTCGCTGCTCACCGCTCACAGCCAACATTCACTGCTAAAAATGCGCGACGAAGAGGATCCGCCGCAAAAAAATGATTTCGTACCAAAAAGAAAGTCGAAATCATCTATTTGGGACTATTTCGGCTACAAAAAGGAGGATGTTGACCAAAAAGAGGTACTTTGCATGGAGTGTCATAAAGTTGTGGCCACAAAACATGGAAACACCACCAATTTGTCTGATCACTTAAAACGGCACCACAAAGCTCTTTACAACGAATACAAAGCCAAATCTGGATGTCAACCAAAACAAACAAATGTTTGTGATGCCTTTGCCAGTGTGACACCTTACCAGAAAGGCTCTCAATGACAGAAAGAAATAACAGACGCAATAACGTTTCATATCGCTAAAGATATGTTGCCATTAAATACCGTCACCAAAGAGGGATTTAAGAAAATGATCCGAACGCTTGACAGGCGGTATGTTATACCATCCCGCACATATTTTTCCCAAGTTGCGATAAAAGAGCTGTATGAAAAATGCAAATCTAAGATTGAAGCAGAACTGTCGCACGTGGAATACTATGCAACTACAACAGACTTGTGGTCCAGCAGGACAACGGAGCCCTACATGAGTCTGACGGTCCATTTCATCGCAGAGGACTTCGAGCTAAAAAGTCGCTGTTTGCAGACGGCATTTTTCCCGGAAAGTCATACAGCCGAGAATGTCGCAGAGGCCCTGAGAGAAGCGGTGTCCGCTTGGGGCTTAGATGAGACACGTCAAGTCTGTATAACAACAGATAATGCAGCGAACATGGTGAAAGCTGCCGATCTGAACAAGTGGACCAGGCTACAGTGCTTCGGCCACAGACTGCATCTTGCAGTTGGTGAGTAATGACCATGATCTTTATCCAAAATAAAAATACATTTTTACTCAGCTGTTTTACTTAATAACCTGTCCTGAACCTGACAAAACTTGTAAAATGAATTTGTTGCATGTGTGTACGTAGAGCTTTAAAACGTAAGAAAAAATACAGACACTAAACATTTAATTTTAAACAAAAAATAGTTTTATGAGCACATTTGAGGAGCTCTTTTCCAAAATGCGATAACTCCATTTCAATAGTTTTCAGGGAAATTAATTGTTTTACCTAGACCCACACATTTTGTGAATATTCAGTTTATCCTGTTAAAATGTTTTTTGCTTAGTCTGAACATGTTGAATAATGATTATTAAATCAAACAACTATATTGTTGTTGAAAAATTCAAAGTAAATTTTTTTTCTTTTCAAAACGCTATAAATCCATCCATTTTTCCCAAAAATTGATGGTTGTCTTTTTTTAAAAGTCTTTTGTCTTTTATTTTTCATGTTCGCAGTTATTAATAAACAATTAAAATGTCTCATTGCAATATTTTACATATTCCTAATCATTACTTTTGCTGGTTCTTTGTGACAGTGTATTAGGATGAATTCGCGGACGATTACGTCACCCACGTGACATGGAATTAACTTTACTATAATATTCTGGAAAGTTGTAATTGTGGATTAATTCCGATCGCGTGTGGATTAATCATCCTGAAATTTGGATCAATCGTCCATGATTCACCCCAAATGTCACTACACTGCACGAACAAGTTATTTACCGATCCCCTGTAAAACCTAATTTTGCCGTAAATAACTTGGGCTCATTAAAGAAGCCAGGATGCTTATCTTGGTTTCGGGAGATAGGGTGGGGGGTCGGTATACAGCACCCTATATTGCTGTAGGGGGGGAACAGGGAGGTGTTGCGCGAAGACACCTGGCGCCAGGACGCCCATTGAAGTATGTTATCGCAAGCAGAATCACTCGGACAAAAGGGGGAATTGGAACACCATATATTGCCTGGGGGGAAGGGGTGAGCCTGGCCAGCTTACCCCCTGCCCACACGCAACTCTAAATTTAGTATAAAGGAAGGGGGAGATCCCAGTACTGACCGGAGTTCAGCCGTGGGATAGAGCGCGCATCGCCCGGCACTTTCTCGGAACTCACGTGTTGGTCTCCTGCCAGGACTGAAAGGGCTCCCCAGTCCATGTGTGAAGGTGGGTGATGATAGCACGTCCGAGTGTAAATAGCTTTGCAACTGCTTATGCTTTCCATTGATTGTTGCGAGTAAATTATCGCCGCTTGTGATAATATTTCGTAACTTTTTATGTTTCCTTGCTTCTTGTATGTGTAATTGCTTCTTTCCTATATATATTCATACCTTTGCACCTAATATTATTAGCTATAAGATATATATATTATTTGATATCCGTTGTAGTACGAGTTATTTTGCATTGCCTTCAATATGATAGCTCAGTATTGGTGTTAATGTGAGATCATTTTGTATTACTTATTAAAAGTGTATTTGAGTGAACCTAAGCGTGCCTGTTTGTTCCTTCGAGAGCCCTATATCCCTCTCTCATCCATTTTAAGACATTTTGGCGTAGTCGGCAGGATCTGAGGGGAAAAAGATATAGGACTAAGGAACAAACATGTTTAGAAGAAAGATAGCAGCGCCCGAGCCTGAAGTGCTCCCTGAGTGGGATGAGACGCAGTTTGCTGCGTTAGCCCAGGAGATAAGGAAAGGTGGAGGGCCTGTTGATTCCTGGACTGCTGCGTTGAGAAAAGCCGAGCCTGAGCAAGTATTGTCGTGCCTTAGAAAGGTTCCGGTTGTAAAGGATCCTGTGCGTGCTCTACAGAGACGCCTATGGATCGTGTTGGCTGCATACAGAATGCAGTATGAGCGCGCAGACCAGATTGAAAGGGAGAAAGAGGGACAAATGAGAGAATTGACTGAGGCATTAGGTCGGATGACCCTGGCACAGGGTCAGGTGGATATTTTACATCAACGCCTGCAACAAGTAACGGGGGTTGCAGAGCGGGCTGCGATGCAAGTAGCAAAAGCCAATGCTAGGAAAAAACGGACACCATGTCCGCGAAAAATTAGAGCATTTGTTGCTACTGCAACAGCAGCTAATTGGGATCCCGAGCGATGGGATGGCAATATCTGGGACTCAGATGATGAGGATATTGATATTTACAACCCAGATAAAGTCGCGGGTCCTGATCGGGGATCTCTTATGGATCCCCCTCCGTTAACAACTTCTGCACTCCCTATTTCACGGAGAAGGGAAGTGCAAGATCCTTCTGGCCGGAGACCACGGCAGTCTGAGCTACTTGTGGAGGATTTCACACAGAAGGAAATTAGTGATATACGGGAGCGGATGAAGCAGCGACCAGGAGAGCCATTAGATAAATGGTTGGTCAGGCTGTATGATCAGGGTGCGGCACAGATATCCATAGATCATATGGATTGTCACCATTTTTGTGATCTAAGCACCGATGCTGTAGTGCGGTCCCAATGTCGGGAGCACAGGCAGCCACCAATAGATGGGAGAAGCAGTGACACTACTCTCCTAGCCCTTATGGGAACCGGGGTGAACCAGCGATACCCTGATGAAAGCAGCTGGCCGGAAAAACCGGGCCAGTGGCAAACATTGTCAGAAGCGATCGCTAGAATGCGAGAGTTGACTATGAGGGCGGGTGTGTATACCGGGCATGTGGATGCACTGGACGATTTGTCCTTAACAATACTGACCCGGAATGCTCTCATAAAAACAGCACCCGCTCAGTACAAGGCAGCAGTGATGTCATTGTTGTTGAATATGGTAGGGGAAAGAATAGGAGATGTGGCGTTCAAATTGAGAGAATTGGGAGATCTTGGGGAGTGGGATAAGTCTAACCATGATGGTGATTACACCTGGGACCCAGGAGTGGGATGGACAATTTAAAATTCCGAGGTACGATGATAGTGCGACCGGTATTGGTGGGGAAGGTGAAGATGCAACCTTTCCCCAGCCCATACCTCTCGCAAACAAGGTAGTGAGATTGAAGCAGCACCGGATTGGTGGAGAGTAAGAAGCATGGGTTTTAAAATGGAAATAGTATGTAAATGACAAGGGCTATGAGTAAGTGGCGGATGTTGTAGAGAAAGGGGAAGAGACTGTGATATTGACGGTGTTGGTGGAGTCCCCTATATCGTGGGGGGTGAAGTACAGAAACAGCATGTGTGTTGTACGGATGGGGCGGCTAAGTATGTCGATGGTAAGCGAAAGTGGGAAGCTGCGGCATGTAATCTATGTACGCAGCAGATGTTGGAAATGACAGGTGAAGGTAAAAGCAGCCAATGGGCTGAATTGTGAGTAATGGTTTTGGAAGCAGGAAGGGATGAGTGATTGCTATGTTTATACTGATTCCTGGTCAGTAGTGAATGGCATGGCTGTTCGGATGCCTGCGTGGAAAAATCAGAATTAGAGAATTAGGACCAAGGAGGTTTGGGGTAAGGAATTATAGGAGCGAATCCGAAAACAAGTAAAAAGAATAAAAACACAGGTATGTGGGTACAACAACAAGACAACCCACCGAAACCTGCAGAAGTGATAGCTGTGGGACGAAACAACACTGTGGCTGTTACGGAGCCAAGCGCCGAAGGTGGCGACATGTCCCAGCTAATGAATGTTATCTAGGAGAAAACTAATGTGCATGTGAGTTCTTTCCTTATGTGTGAAGGATGATGCAATGGTTCTGGTGATGGGCGTGGCCGACGCTGCTGACGACCTTCGGCTATGCTGCAGTCCCAGGGACCGAGTTGGAGCAGACTTCTACTTTCAGGATCGGATGGAAAGACAGCGCGACGGAGCGGCAGCAAGACATCTTCACCTGACCAGAATCATGCTTCGTTGTTGAACTGACTCCTGTGAACCGGAACGAGATGTACGTCTGTAGAGGATGCCACAATGGGAAAGAACATTCCCACCCTTGCGTCTGCCGGAGTGCCCCTCAAGTGGGTGTAGGAGTGTGACCTAACTCAGTGGAGGAATCGGACTGAATGCACTATATGACTATGTGAAACACCAAAATTCAACTAAATAATGTTTTATCAATTGTTAATCACATTTTATTCTAATGGAAAATATTCTGGAATATTGATTCCAGTATGAGATTACATCTGAAGCCTGAAATAACTCAGTGTAACGAGACTTTGTGTACTGGCCAATGGGAAATGTATAGTGTAACTACTCCCCAAGCTTTATGTAGGTTCCATGTGCTGCCTGTAATAGCTGGAGGGGCATATTGGACTTTAAAAGGAAGGGAGAATGACTAGATACTTATACTAACAAAACGTATGATATACGAGATAGAGGATATGTATGCACTACGAATACGTTATACTATTGGCTGTGTGGAACATCTGTTTATGTATCTATACCCGCAGGTTATATGATCACATTTCTGCACGGGTTATACATTGGTGAATCATGGCCGAGGGACCGAATGTATTAGGATGAATTCGCGGACGATTACGTCACCCACGTGACATGGAATTAACTTTACTATAATATTCTGGAAAGTTGTAATTGTGGATTAATTCCGATCGCGTGTGGATTAATCATCCTGAAATTTGGATCAATCGTCCATGATTCACCCCAAATGTCACTACACTGCACGAACAAGTTATTTACCGATCCCCTGTAAAACCTAATTTTGCCGTAAATAACTTGGGCTCATTAAAGAAGCCAGGATGCTTATCTTGGTTTCGGGAGATAGGGTGGGGGGTCGGTATACAGCACCCTATATTGCTGTAGGGGGGGAACAGGGAGGTGTTGCGCGAAGACACCTGGCGCCAGGACGCCCATTGAAGTATGTTATCGCAAGCAGAATCACTCGGACAAAAGGGGGAATTGAAACACCATATATTGCCTGGGGGGAAGGGGTGAGCCTGGCCAGCTTACCCCCTGCCCACACGCAACTCTAAATTTAGTATAAAGGAAGGGGGAGATCCCAGTACTGACCGGAGTTCAGCCGTGGGATAGAGCGCGCATCGCCCGGCACTTTCTCGGAACTCACGTGTTGGTCTCCTGCCAGGACTGAAAGGGCTCCCCAGTCCATGAAGGTGGGTGATGATAGCACGTCCGAGTGTAAATAGCTTTGCAACTGCTTATGCTTTCCCTTAATTGTTGCGAGTAAATTATCGCCGCTTGTGATAATATTTCGTAACTTTTTATGTTTCCTTGCTTCTTGTATGTGTAATTGCTTCTTTCCTATATATATTCATACCTTTGCACCTAATATTATTAGCTATAAGATATATATATTATTTGATATCCGTTGTAGTACGAGTTATTTTGCATTGCCTTCAATATGATAGCTCAGTATTGGTGTTAATGTGAGATCATTTTGTATTACTTATTAAAAGTGTATTTGAGTGAACCTAAGCGTGCCTGTTTGTTCCTTCGAGAGCCCTATATCCCTCTCTCATCCATTTTAAGACAGACAGCTTTTAGGTGCCGTTTACATGAACGCGTCCTGCATCAGCACCGAAAACTTAGAGAGAGAGAGAGAGAATAAGATTTTTTTACTTATTTTGAGGAATTATAGCCTAATGAACAAACATCTGTTAGGAGCGCAGCCACGTTGGATTGCGAGAACGTTCACTAGGCTAAAATTAAGTTCGGTGCTTATTGGGGTTTGGAAAGAAACTGCACCTGAAACAAGGAAATTATTATTGGCGTTTATCGCGTTTTGGAAAAGAGCTCTTCATTTATTGTTTGAAATAAAACAGTGTGCTTCAATAATTAAAGTTCGCAATGTTTTGTTTGTTTTCTCCGCTTAGAAAATGCAGTGAAAAAGGATGGCCGCAATGATCGTGCTACAGGAGTCTGCAAGAAGCTGGTGAGCCACTTCTCTCACAGCTGGAAGGCCAGCGATGCCCTGGCAAAAGTCCAGAAGGAACTCAATCTACCATCACATTGTCTCATCTCAGAATGCCAAACAAGATGGGGTTCCAGACAGATGATGATCAGCAGGATATTAGAACAGCAGCAGGCTTTAACTCAGGTCCTGTCTGCAGACAAGAAGCTGCGGCATCTAATTCCAACCTGGCAAGATATAGATGTGCTGGAGTCTGTAAGCAAGTCACTGGGCCCAATGCTGGATTTCACTGATGCACTTTCAGGCGATGAATACGTCAGTGTCTCCTTTGTAAAGCCAGTTTTTCAGCTCTTCAACACTTCACTACTGGAAATGCGAGAGGAAGACACAGACCTGACCAAGAACATAAAGATGAAGATGCTGGACTACCTCAATGAGAAATACGAAGATGATGATACTCAGAAGCTGCTAGATATGGCATATTTTTTGGACCCCCGGTTCAAGATAGACTTCATCAGTGCAGACAAGAAGACCCAAGTTAAGGCCAGAGTGGTAACACAGATGATGGAATGCCAGGAGAAATCAAGCTGCAGCACTGACGTGGAGCCCAACGTTACCAGTGCACCCCAGGCAAAGAAAGCAAAGAAGTCATTGGGAAGCTTCTTTAAACAGAGAGAAACTGAAGCAAAGGGTGATTCCTCTCTGACCCTAAAGGATGCTTTGGAAGCAGAGCTAAACACTTACCTGCTAACACCTCCAATAGACAAAGAGGAGGATCCACTTGCATGGTGGAAAGTACACAAACTAAGCTTTCCTCATCTCGCCAGACTTGCCCGCAAAAACCTGTGTATTCCTGCGACAAGCTCGCCGTCAGAGAGACTTTTCAGTACTAGTGGCAACATCGTCACTTGCCAACGAACCTGTCTCAAGCCTGCAAAGGTTGATAGTAGAGGTCGACCGATATGGGTTTTTCAATAGCCGATGCCGATGACGATATTTAGGAGTCAGGGTCAGCCGATGGCCGATATATGCTGCCGATATTTTTTGGCCGAAAATTGGACGTTTTCCCCTCCATTTGCATGATAAAATATCACATTAATAATAACAAACGATACACAAAATTTCTCAACTTAGCATTTACTGAATACTGACTTGTGTAAATTTAAATATAAACTTAAATAACAAAAACACAATACAACTTATAAACAACTTAAACTTATAAACAATAAAGATAGCAGCATCAGAATCTCTTTAGCAGCAAACTCATTCTTCAGCTCCCAAGCTCACCAGTCTGCTGCAGATATTGCACCTGGCTTTTCCTGGTGTTGGCTTTGTGAAATGCTGCCATACAGGATTAGATTTTTGTTCAGCCATCAGACAGCAATTACTAAAACAGAAGAATAAATGCAAGGTTAGAATTTTTATTATAGTACCTTCATCTTCAATTCATTCTACAATTCCAGTATTCCATGCACATTAAAACAATTACACTCTAATACATTTTGAAGAAAAAAAAAACACTAAGTGCATCATGGTATGATGAGTAGTGTACACTAACATGTTGTTTCTGTTGTTAGCAGACAGATAGCTTAAAGCCAAATTCACAATCAGAATCTAGTGATCCCGGAAAATAAAATAACTGTCGTATTGCACAGCCTTGTATGCAAGGACAACATAAGCCCCTAGTGATTGTGACGTTGTCTACGTATAAGCCCGTATAAAGGACAGACATGTTTAATGAGGAAACTAACTGCGCAAAGTCATGCACTTTTTATCTAGACGTCTGACAAATTGTTTGAATCTCCGGTCTCAAATGAAAAAAAGTTGCACAGAAGGACCATTGTCAGCATCAGCTCAAGTAAATGGTAACCAGGCTTTCGAACAAACACTTTTCTCCGCCATGCATTGTTCTTAGCAGCTCTGTGTCTCCCGAGGACGTCGCTGTCTGTGATCAGGGCAGAGTAACGCAACTCTCACACACGCTGCAGTATTTGAGAGCTGCCTGCTCCGCCCCACACACTCACAGAGTGAAACTCTCCGACACAAGAAAAAAAACATAACTGATAACATCGGGCTGATATGGTAATAATTAAAATGTTAACAACTAAAATGATTTTTAACGATTAAAAAACGTCTGTGAGCCCACCAATAAGCGCACAAAACGAACTCTATTAGAATCAATGATCCTTAATGTTACCTGTAAGCTACAGTTGGTTGAAGGCTCATTATCATTACCCCAGTTCCCAATAGGGTAATTCGCGTTTTCTTTTAAAGCAACATTTCATAGCAAACTACTTAAATAAACAGGTCATTGAAAGATCAGAATATAAGCCTTACCGTTTTATCCCAGGACTCTTCCAAAACTTCTGGCTGTGGCCCTGCACAAGGCAGCATGGGTCACGTGTTCCACAGCAACAATAACACTGGGCTGCCCGCAGACGTGCCTGTCTGAAAATCGGCGTAGTGCACTCGGATATCGGCCGATGCGGATACATTAAAAAATGCTAAATATCGGCCCGATATATCGGTCGACCTCTAGTTGATAGACTTGTATTCTTAGCTAAAAACCTTGAGTTAGCAAAGCAAATAAAAAAATATATATTTAAGTTATGTTATGAAAAAATCAGGGGGGTTGGTGTTGCAAAGCTGCTGTTTAAATGTGTTCAGCTTTTCTGTTTACAGGAATATGTTCTCTAATCTGTTTAGAAGATTTAATACAAAATATCTAAAAATTTTATTTCATTTTGTTTATTTCATATATTTAGCCATGATTATGATGACCAACACCAACACTGTTTTACTTTGGCACTTTGGCTAAGAAAAGTTGACTTAAAAGATTGTGAACCAAAATGCTTATAAGTTGTTTTATAAAAAATATATTTATTTTAAGTTATATTGTTGTAAATCAATCAGGGGGGTTGGTGTAAAGCTGCTGTTTTATTTAAAAATGTGTTCTGCTTTTGTGTTTACAGAAATGTTCGAATTTTGGAATAAAATATTAAGTAACCTTTTTGTCACTTGTAATGAAGCTTGCTTATTAGTGAAATTATTAATATGTAATTATTGGTAATTATTGACTTTAGCCTGGATTGATGGCTCTCAATATCGCAATATATATCGTTTGGAAAAAAATATCGCAATGTAATTTTTTTCCAATATCGTGCAGCCCTACTCTGCACAAGGGTCGGGCTAAAACGGCATCATACACCTTCCCAAAACACATAAAATCAGTAAGCTTGGGAATGAAATAGGTTAATCGCACAATAAACAGCACAACAGATCAAATAAAATGCTAATAAATGTTAATAATGTTAATATTGATGAATAAGTGCTACAGTGATCAACCAAAACAGTGCTCAATAAAATCTTTACGTGCCATTAAATAAAATCCATACCAAATAAAACACACACACAGAAAAACAAAGCACACTTACCTAAAACCCGAAGTGTCCTCTGTGTGCTTCAGGAAAGTGCATCACGTGAACCCTGTAGGATGGAGTGTCACCACCTAGACGTACCGGGGCAGCTTTCGCCTAGGATCAAGGCAGTTGGATGGATGTCAACTTACCTCTGGGGGTAGGTTGTTTAGATAGATGGCTGCTTCCTTCTGGGGGCTGGGGGTTTGGGTGAATGTCAGCTTACTTCTGTGATCAGGGTCTTTGGGTGGAAGTGAGCTTACCTCTGGGGTCAGGGGGTTGAGTTGAAAGCAGCTTGCCTCTGGGGTTGGAACATTTGGGTGGATGTGATCTTACATGAGGGGCCTGCATTTTTGGGTGGACAGCAGTTTGCCTCTGAGATCGTCTGCAGCCGCCCCCCCAACTTTCACAGCCAGGACCCCCTCCCTTCCCTAAGGTAGAATAATTCAGACATCCCAACCTGCAAAAACTCAGTTCAGTGAGGTGCCCCCAACCGCCCGACAAGGAGTGAGATGTAACTTCAACAAACTTGATTTCACAGTTTAATTTCTTCATTAATTTCCTCTAGTCAGCGCACTAAATTACGAAGGTCAATATTATGTATTATTTTGACAATAATATAAGTAGATTATTTTACCATTTATGCAAATTCCTTAATTATATTCCATTGCTACGTTACAAAAGTCTTCAAGGAGTCTTTCATGACAGCATTGGCAACTAACCAAGTGTCTAACTAGTGTAGACCTGAATAATACAGCACATGAAATGACACTTGTTAAACTCACCTCAACATGCATTTTACAGTCGTTTAAACCGTCATGAGCAATGCTGAAATCACTGTTGCTAACAGTACAGCACGCAACACTGTCATTATTTTCATCCTTATTAAACATGGATACACTTTCTGAAGTGAAATGCGTTTTATACTTCCGTTTTTTGGGGCACTCTCCGTCTGTCATGATGCTCCACTGAACCGATAACTTCGGTCCTCGAGAAGTTAAATAGAAGCCCGCCCACATTGAAATCTGATTGGCTTATTTTGCTAAGTAAACCAATCAGGATGCTGTCTGTCTAGCACGGGCTACAGGCACACACGCAGGGATCAACACATATATGCACGTTCTCTCTTTCTCTCTCTCTCTCGCTCATTCCGTCGTACGCGCGGGTCTCTCGAGTGCGCGATGCACACACTACTGTCTCGCATGCATGCTCTTGTTTACTTCCTCTTCTTTCCGGGATATTTTATTCAATTTGCGGGTATCAGGGAGTCGCTGTCAATATATGGGAGACTCCCGGAACTTCCGGGAGAGTCGGGATGTCTGGATAACTGCTTATTTGTACTATAATGATAGCTGTTAATTTTCAGGGAGCTGTGATGATATTCGAAATTGTGCAGGGTTATATAAGTACTGTGAAGCTGTCGTTATCCAGTTAAATGTTTAAAAATATGTATTATTTTATCATATTTTATGTATACTTTAAGCTTATTCACAGGTCTCTCCTGCATTCATCTTACCGTCCGTCCATGCCTACTTCAATGTAAAATCAGACAGATTGCTTAACTTGCAGCTGTCCAATTACGCGTACATATTTTATTGCTGCAGATAATTAAGGTAGGTAATACAACGCTGAAGGTTAGATGTATAGTACGATTACATATGTACAACATGTGGTCATTTCAGTCAGACAAACGTTTAAAATGGAAAACCAGCTTTCCGTTTTTACCGGCAATTTCCATAGCACGTCTTAGTCGAAGTACTACACTGCCATCTATTGGACAAGTCAGGTTACTGAATCGTGAAATGTGCCTACTAAAATGGATAATATCTTCAGTCATGTTTTCTTTTAGGACCACTACAAGAGGATTATCAGTATGAAGGTTTATCAATAAAAATAATTTATTAAACTAAATATTACAGGGCTCTCCCTGAAAATAAGACGCTCTTAGCTTCCAAAGGCAAGGACACATTCTAGTGATTTTCCAGGAGACTGGACCTAACTAACCTGGGGCCTTATTAAAAAAAACAATCAATCAATTCATGTTGAAGCTCACAAGGTGTGGAGAACAAGAAACACAAGTAAGGGAGAAAGGCAAGGTGCAAAGCATACACAAGCAGTGTAACGACATATCAGTTACAATGTATGATTAAAAATACATCATTTCTCACAGTATGAATAGTGGTCCGTTGCTCCTACTATAGCCTCACGCCTCCAGGGTCATGGGTTCAATCTGCACCCCTGCTGTAATAAACAGTGACATTTTTACAGTAACATACTGTTTAAAATAGTACAATACTGTAGAAAAAATGCTTTCTGGGCAATATTTATGAGAACCTTGTCGATAAAATACTGTAATGTACTGTAATTCTGTACATGAACTGGAAAAAAATAAACTGTAGAATTTACTCAGATTGAATGATGTAACAATTTGCACTCACTTTTTTGGGTTGACTTTATACCCAATTCTAAGAAACATTTTAAATAAATAAAGCTATAGTCTACCCACTGTCACAGTACTATCCTATAAGATTTACTCAAATCAATATTTCAATATTAATATTAATTAATTTTAATATTAACATTAATTAATATTTCAAATCAATATTTGTACTCACTCGTTTGGGTAAATTGGGATATTACTTTTTATGAGTAAAGTAAACCCAAGTTTAGCAAATAACATACCTAATGTATTTAAAGGGCCCTTTTCAGCATTCAACGCAAAGTGATACCAGGTTTGAAACAAGGGTCTTTGCCAGCATGGCCTGATACAGTTTTCTGTCCCTTTGGGAGTAAAGGTCTTTGCTCAAGAGCTCATTAATATGGCTATTCTGCCAAGACTGGGCTTTTCTGCAGCTGTGGTATATTTCACCCACCGTCATGAAGGAAACTCTCCCAAATACTGATCTTGCAAGATGTTCTCTGTTGAGATAAAAAAAAAATGGAATAGCTGTGATTGCTCATGTAATGCTTTTTTGGGGTGATGTATTTGTTAATGTAAGGCCATTTTGATTACCCACACTTGGCCTTGTAGCCTTATATTTGCAGAAAAGAGCCTGAGCTGTATGTATATGTATATTTGCATAGCATGACATGGTACTGCCTTTGATTTAGTAGATTTTTAATTCACTGTTATGATGTTGAATAGGACAAGTGCATAAATCCCCAAATATATTGGCTACCACAGCTAAAACGGATCTTGGTGGGGTGTGTTGGTTCGTGCTCCATGGAGTGATCTTGGGTGGGAGGCTAAGATTGGATGTACATAGAATAAAAAACCTCAATGTCTTCTAACATCCCCACCATAAGAAAACACATTAAGTCCTGCTCATACTAATTCTGGTATCTAAACCATCAGCTTTCCAGGACTCTTTGGCAATTATACATCTCAAAACACACAAAGCCAACTGATACAGAGCAATCAGTTTAAACAACCAAAGGACTCCTGAAATAAAACAAGCAATGATATGTGGTGGAGACTAATATCTGTGGCATTCCATTCTCAACTGCAGTGGGATTCTAAATATTATGTAAACATGGATATCCAAAAAGTAAACCTAATTAAAATCGAAATATTAAATGAGCAGAATGATTAAATTTGTTGTTCTATCCCAATGTAGGAATTATTAGCTCAAATAAATTTTAATATTCTCCACCAATATGTTTGAATTAATTAAAGTTTAATGAATTATTATTTAATGCTGATTATTAATCAATTGTTATGCCGAATGGTCGGCTCCTCCAAACTCAATTGCGGCATCCCTGTGAGTCTGTTAATGTGAGACTTAAATGGGATTCACTAATTACCAGTATCGCTTAGTAACCTGGGTTAGAAGGCTCGTCCAGCGAGCTGCATCACCAGGTAATGTACACGATTGGTAGCGAAGCTTCCCTCACGGCCAATGAGAGAGAGTCTCGCGATGTTTCAGGCGAGTTTGAGGTTCAGAGCGTGTAGCAAGATCACACAGAGGCAGGAACTTAGTGTGAGTACTCAATGACGGAGGCTGAAGTTGTGTAAAAGACATGCATTTATTCCTAACTAACACTACAACTAACATAAGACAGACATTACACCTAACACAAACAACAAACACGAAATAACGGAATAAAACAAACGATGTAATTATAAAAATGCAATGACCGGATTTAAATGAGTAACCTTAAATGGGAAATACTGTTCTGCAAAGCAAGCATAGTTTGTGGAAACACGACCCTAAAGTCTTATAGCAGGTTAAACAGAACAGCTTAAGTTGTTAGAATGAAAGGAAGTTGGTTTACTTGGTTGAAGAGTGGGGGGGGTCTTGGCAGTTGATGGCAGAGCTGCTGAGCTGATGGCACTCAGGAAGGCGCGGCGTTTGGAGCAGTGGAGTGGAGTCCCTTTAGATTCTCTCTCCTGGTGAAGCTTTGTCTTGGGTGCTGTTCTCTGTTCAGCTGGGCCTTCACCGGAGGGCTTCTTGTGGGCTTCTCTCCTCCCGGACTGATGTTCTCCTTCGGGCTGGCGGTTATTCTCTGCGCTGGCTGGCGGTTGTTCTGCTCGCCTTTGTTCTGAGGTGCCAGGATTTTATGCTGTAAAGTTCATGAATAGGAATGACCAGGAATTCGACTCCTGGCCCAATGGCTGGCCATCCATTTGGCGGGCTTTCGGAAGGGGGTCTGTATCAGTCCTTTTGAGATTTATGGCCCGACTGATTCTCCCTTTACTGATGATTTTCATTAAGCTGTTATAACTTTTGATACATCCACTTTTATGGTAATCACTGACCAGATTTGCAATCAGGGGTGATTAACAATCAGTTTGACACCAAACATGCCATACCAGCTTCACAGGTACATACCTCATACCCTCTGTATTAATTGATTAAACAATTAATTATTTTATCTATGTGACTGATTCACATCAGGATACAGGTGTTTTGGGTTGCACCTCAACAGATGTTACACTTTGTGTGGATATTACATCAAATATTCATATTACAAACAGCACATCTTATCCATAGATAGGCGTGGCCGTTAGTTTGTGGTAATATCAATATAAGTTGCACATCTGGAAACAACATATTTTGTTTGGTGTGGCTTATGCCAATTCATCTTCTCCAGAATGGATAAGATACACCTTAATTCAGTTCTTTTAACATAGCATGGTAGAAACAAAGAAACTTGGTGACTGTCCACCAAGATCAGATAAGGACCACAAAGGAATGTTGGAAGAGAAGGGGGGGGGTTTAACAAAGTTAGGACACATTGGTTACACTAATTTTCCAGATTCTTCTGGTATACCATGAGAACATATATACAATGGTAGCTATACCTATCTATTTATTTAAATTTATATGTGTTCAAGTACAAAGGGGTAAAATAGGTGATACTCCGTGAACATGGTTATAAGGGTGGCACACAAAACACTAAGATTGTCTAAGGACACATACAAACATAACGTATCTGTAGATTGAGACTAGTAGTCGTGAGTAAATCAATATACAGGGTATACAAAAGCCAAACTTAAATGAAATTTCCTTTAGGGTGTTCGTCTGTTGGGTGAGTGAGATGTAAGGCAGAGTGTATGTGGAGGGGGGTTGTGTGCCAAGTCAAGGGCAATAAAAGTTGGAGTACTGGCCTCCCTTGTTATCTGTGTGTATGTGTTCGTGTGTGTAACCCCCCTTTGGTGCCTCTCGTACCAGGCTCGGCCTTGTCTCAGGCCACCTGGAATTTAGGCCCTGTGATACGTGCATGTGTGATCCTACACCAAGTTGTGATTAAAAAGCAATGAGGCTGCCGCCCATTATATCTGCTCTAGGGAAATGCACTTCTGCGGCCACTAGGGGAGCTCTCACCTTCTCTCAGCCCTGCTAAATAATGTTGCATAGTCTAACAAGCTTTATAATCTGTGTCAATGAGCAGTGCCTTACCGGAAATGCTTTCCCTGGGAATTATTGTAAACATGTATCACGTATTATAGGAGAAATACTTGTAAATGAATTAGATTTATTAACTGGCTCCTGAAATTAGGAATTGTAAATGAACTGACCTTAATGAGTATTAATTAAATTAATTCAGAGACATTGCAGTTCATTCCACATGAAAAGTTACAACTTAAGCTAAATCCGCTTAAATCATTTAGAGCATAATCATAGTGATCAATGAAACACCTATACACACACACACACACACACATATCCTTATGGGGACCGCTCATTCATTTCTATGGGAAAAATGCTAATGCTAACTTAACCCCTACTCAGCTCTAACCATAAGCATACAGTAAGTAGGCAACCAAAATACAAGAGTTTTTGCATTTTTAGTTTTTTCATTGCAGTCACGGATTTTTATAAAATAGAGTTTTCCCTTATAGGGACCAGGACCAGCTACACCTGTACTATTACACAGGCTACATGTGAAGAATGCGAGACAAAAAAGAAGAGCATTTAGACAGCCAGAGAATGTTAACTGCCAGTTTAATTATATTTATTACAGAGCTTATTGAATTGTTCAGTGAAATAAATCCATCCATCCATCATCCATCCATCTAGCAAACGGGCTGGTAGCCTCTCCTCAGCAGCATATGGCACAAGGTTGGTGCTCATCCTGGACGGGAGGCCAACTCAAATGTAATAGTGAATAATGAAAATAGGACAGTGGTGCAAACAGGAGAGATGATTATTTATTAATTTGTTTGTAATTTGATTAATTAATCACTTAATTCACGTTCCACAGCCACTTGTCCCATGTAGGGTTACAGGTCTCTGGAATATATACCTGAAAATAATGGGCGCAATGCAAGGAGGAACCCAGGAGGGGGTGCCAACCCATCGCATGGCAGGGAATAACCCAGATGGGGACACCAGCCCTTTAGGAGTGCAGGGAATAAGCAGAGGGCGGTGCCAACCCATCACAGGGCAGGGAAAATGCCAGGAGGGGGGTGCCAACCCATCACAGGGCAGAGAATCTCCCAGGAGGGGGGTGCCAACCCATCACAGGGCAGAGAATCTCCCAGGAGGGGCGGCAGTCCATCACAAGGCATGGCAGTTCATTAGATCACAAAAACCTGCTTTGTCAGTTAGACTGCGAAAGGCATTCCTAAAACTCATTTAAAAATAATGAAAAATATTAGAGTAGCTGGTTGGATACAGAACAACAAATTAGGGTTATGAGCATCTCTCCGGGATCCACCCATCTATCTTCTAACCTCTCATCCTGGTGAGCGCTGTGGGGCCTGGAGCCTATCCCAAACAGGACAGGACACGGGGATGGAGTACACCCTGGACAGGATGCCAGTCATACAGAGGACACATAGACACTAATACAGCCAACTGGACCACATCTACCTCTTCTAAAACATCCATATAGTTTCCTGTCTGTTTCTGACAGCTTTCACCATTTTTCTTTTGCTCCAGTTCTTTGTACTTTTTGAGGTCACAGGTTTTAGTATCAGTACATTTGCAATCTAGAGGAATGTTACCCTCCAACTATGAATTATTGTTTGTGGTCAAAATCACCCCATTTGTGTTAATTTGCACAAATTATAGTATAAATCGATATATTCCAGATCAATTTTTAAAGTGATTTCAAGAAAGGCCTGAAATATCATTATCGACCATCATGTGACCCCAAAAGCCGTTGGAAAGCCAGTAAGAGGCCCATATGATGCTTAGAGCTGAAAAAAGGACAATATGCTGTTTTTGTTAAAAATATCACAGTGCAGTTGTTTTAAAAATAAATCAATGGCTTTGCACAAAATTTTTTATGTGTTTTGTCTAATAAAAACCTGAAGTATCTGAACTTGAACCAATACTGAGCAAAATATCACCACTTACTTTTATGAATGTACGCATTATCTGTGATGTAGAATAAAACACTATGGCTCAAGAAAACAGTCCATTTCTGTATTTTAACAAGATAAATGTTAAAGTAAGAAAAGATGACAAAATATTTCAAACTACATTTTAGAACAGCAAAATCAAATATACTGTATACTGATAAAATTGCAAAAACATAAACATCAGTATATCAAACAAATAACACCAAAATCCCAAAGATGAATGAACACTGAACAATAACTAATCACAAACACTGCAAATGCTCTGCACAAGTGTGACAGAATGCAAGAAATGTAGATGTATGTGGTTTGCTAACATAACATACAAGTAGCACAAAGTGTGGTCGTCTTGCATCTGGTGATCCTGTGCGGGGACGTCATTCACAGAAAGCGTACAAAAATGGATGCTGATTTGTAAGTTGGGGCTTTTCTCCTCTATATGTGGGGAACCCCTGTTCAAACAGATGCAATTAACAGGAAACTTCTTCTAACTTAAGGTGTGAACTGCTTCATCTGAGAAAACTAGACTTAGGAAACAGGGAGCATCAGCGACAAGTCAATGACTGACATCTCATACAGCCATATTGCAAACTAATACACACATAATGAGGATACAACATGAAATGGTCTGGGGGAGGGGGAAACATTTCCACATGTAGGGGGATAGAGGCATTTAATTATTTACAGAAAATTCCGTGTAGCCAGTGTAGGAACCTGAGGTCAGTTTAACACAGATCACTGTCCGTGGTGCTGAAATCTCTACTTGATCGGCTGCTGCTGAATGAATAGGACGGCTGGCCAACATATCTCACTGTGTGATTCCACTGACTGGTACCTTCTAATGCATGGGATTTTTAACAATGAGGAAAATAATTAAAAAAAAAGTTATTACAGGAAACAATATTTACATGCCTGTAGCTTTCATCTCTCACGACAGGAAACCCAAAAACTATTACTTTGTCAGGGATCCGGGGCGCGAGAACGAGGCATGGTGCACAGAAAGGGTGGACGATCCACTGGCGGCTCCAAGAACAAAAAGGGGTTTATTAAATAAAACAGAAAACACTACAAACACAGCAAAAAGCAAAAGGACCACGAGGGGTCAAAAACTAAAGGGGATAAATAAAGACTAAATAACAAAAACCTAATACACGTTGAACACTGAAAATCTCAAAACCATCAAACAACGACAATCAACAACACACAATCACAATCAATGAACCACTGGGGAACTGAACAGAAGCAGGAACTAAAATACTAAGGGGTAACGAGACTAACACAGGACAGGTGAGGCTAATTAACAAAGACCAGGGAAACAGGGCACAGGTGAAACTAATAAACTCAAAAGGAACTGATAACAGGGAAACTAAGAACTAACCAAGGAAACAGAAACTAACACTGGGGAATTACAGAACAGGTAAAGACACAAGCAGGGGCACAAGGAACAAAACCAAATACAACGTCACCAGATACAGGAACTAGAAAAACTCAAATGAAACACTAGGGAGCAAAATACAAAGACAGAGGAGGTGGGACTCAAACACAGGACAGAAGGGTACACACAACTGGATGCTCAACACATTGAGCCATATGACAAGGCAGGCAACAGGGGAGAACAAAGACTAACATAAAGGACAGGATGACCAGCGACACCTGCTGGTCAAACGGGGAAGGGACAGAGTGGGACAACAGGAGGGGCTGACCCTGACAGAAATACAGTAAAACCGGTCTAAGTCGACACTCGCGGGACCAGCTTAAAAGTGACGACTTAGAGAATTGACGAGATACACCTAAGTCGACACTTCGGCGACTTATGTCTATCTCGCCGTTTTGCCGACTAGTAAATATAACACCATACCTCTACTACACCGCACTATACACGCGAGACTTAAGCCCAGGGAGCGACTAGTGCGATAGGTGGGGATTCCCTTTTTCTACATCGCCGTGGTGACAAGCAGGCGGCGGGAATGCAGCGATTGGGGTGTCGACTTACAGGTAGGAAAATCCATTCATTTGTGTTGTTCGGGATTTAGGTGACGACTAAGGGAATTTGACGACTTACAAGCGGCGATTTACACAAGGAATTTTAAAGGAAACATCATTAGGAAAAATCGGGACTTTTGCTTGAGCGTCGACTTGTGCACATTGACGAGTTACAAGATGGCGACTTAGACCAGTTTTACTGTACATTCATGTTATATCAAGTATATCACATACTCATTTAAAATCACAAAACACACCTGATTTAATCTCTATATTTTAATTATTTCAATAGTATTGCTTAATTACAGCAGTTAAACATTATCTGTATTACAATGGTACAGAAAAGTTGGGCTTTGGCTTTCCTGAGAGAAGTATGGCCTTGCCAGGATAGATGTCCTGTATGATTTGCGTTCTCTTTCATGCAATTATAGACACGTTTGTATTCATCTTCCTGGAGACCATCCATTCATTTCTGTGGTCAAAACACTTTTTTTAGATTTTTGATTGCAGTCACAGATTTTTTTAAAATTGAGTTTCCCTTTGGGGGACTGAAAAAGCTGGTCTCCACATCGTCAAAATTTCAGGTTTTGTTGCATTGTGGGGACACACACACACACGTTTGTATTCATTTCTTTGTTTGGACTCTCTATTCGGTTCTACGTGGAAAAACCCGAATCCCAACAATAACAACCTTTACCCCTCCAGCCTAACCTCAACCATAAGTAACTAGAAAAGATACAAGACTTTTGCCCCCCTTACAGCGCCATCCACCTGGCATTTCCCAGCTGGAGGCAAGGCACCGGAGCAGGGCAGTAGTGGGCAAAGTGTCTGATCTCTCCGCAGCTGCCATGGCTTTGCGCGTATAACGTGCATGCTCTGTCCCTCTCTGCAGACGGAGCCCCCACATGCGCAGGTGCAGGTTTGGCATGAAGTGGCTGGCGACCGGCGTGATGTTGCAGACAGGGACAGGATTGTCTCAGTCCGCTCAGCCTCTGCCAAGGCCTTGGCAAGCATGGCCGGCGTCTGCAGCTACATGTGTTGGCACAACCGTTCCGGGTATCGGTGCCCTCAGCGGGGAGGCTTCTGCTCACTCTACCTGGTGGATCCATCGGGTTGCCCCAGGAAGGCACGCTGCCCGACTCCCGGGGTGCACATCCCACGCACTGGTGCTCCTGGCTGCCACTGTAGGAAGTCGTTGGGTCGTTGTATAGGAAGTGGTTGTAGTCTTCCAGGGAGGTTAGTTAAGAATATAAGAGGGGGGAGACAAAAAGCCCTAAGTACTAATAAGTGGGCAGTGTAAAAGGCCTACCCTTTGCTGTCTGTATTTAAATGCTAGGAGCAGTAGAAACAAAATTCATGATTTGAGGCCTTCATTTCATCAGACTCATGATATTATAGGACTAACAGAAATGTGGTTGAGTGACAATGATGGAGAAGAATATAATATGGATGGTTACATGTTGTTCTGTAGGGACCAGATAAGCAAGAAGGGAGGTGGTGTTGCAGAATATGTAAAAGAAAATTTGCAGGCAAGGGAGCTGACAGATAATAATAAACCTAGAGAAGCTACAGCACCCTCCACAATTATTGGCAGCCCTTGTAAATATTTTTAAAAAGGGTTAGAAAAAAATCTACCTTTTACTAAAATAGCTTCATCTAACACCGAAAAAATTAGAAAAATCCAACCTTTCATTGAAATAAATTTTTTCGAAGAAAAAAAAATCCATCAAGAAATAATTATTTTTAACAAAAATACTTGAGCCATGATTATTGGCACCCCTGCTTTTAATACTTTGTACAACCTCCCTTTGCCAGGATAACAGCACTGAGTCTTTTATAAGGTTGGAGAATACCAAGCCGGGCATCTGAGTCCATTCCTTTTTAGAGAACCTCTCCAGATCAGCACTCTACTCTTCAGCTCAGTCCATAAGTTTACAATGGGGTTCAGGTCAGGAGACTGAGATGACCATGGCAGAAGCTTGCTTCTATAGTCAGCTAACTATTTTTGTGTTGATTTGGACATGTGCTTAGGATCGTGGTCCTGCTGGAAGATCCAGTGAAGGCCCAGTTTTAGCTTCTAGTGTCAGTATTGTGTATGAATAAAATACAAAAAAATATCCCTTTGTCCACTGTTGTTGTCCAATCTTGTTGCCCTTACCCTGTTTGTCCCTTTATCCCCTTTCCTGTGAATACTGTTACACTGCAACTCTAGACTGGAGATCATGACAGCATCTTACCTATAGTTTTAAAAGAGATGAGGGATATTATTTAACTTTGCTATTTCAGAAATCTGTATCTGTTGGTGTGTTACTAATATAACACCCATATTCAAAAAAGGGGATAGAAGTAATCCAACAAACTATAGGCACTTGGAAAAGTAATGGAAGCTATAATCCAAGCCAAAATGGTGGACTACTCTTGGTGTGTATGTTGTTGCTGCCATGTCCCACTCTCGCAAATGTTGGGAAGCAATTAAAAAGGCCAGTAGGATGTTGGGTTACATCTCTAGGTGTGTGGAGTTTAGGTCAAGGTAGGTGAAGCTTAAGATTGTACAATTCCTTGGTAAGACCCCACCTAGAATATTGTGTGCAGGTTTTTTCACCTTACCTTAAAAAGGACATTGCTGCCTTTGAAAGGGTTCAACGTAGGGCTACAAGAATGATCCCCGGTCTTAGTGAAATGTCTTATGAGGAGAGGTTAGCTGAGCTGAATCTGTTCAGCCTCGAGCAAAGGAGACTAAGGGGGGACATGATCCAGGTATGTAAGATTCTGATAGGTTTATTTTTTTTCCATTACTGCAATATGTCACTCATGATTATATAACAGAATAGATGAAACCCTGCCTACATCTAGCTTTCTCCCAGGGGATTCACTATCCCAGTGTAATTCAATTCAGTCAGTATCTACTGAGATGCTTGATATATTTTCTTTTTCATTGCATTTTTGATGGACATAGAGGACAGTATTTGGCTGAGACAGTATTAGCAGTTTAAATACAGCTCCCCCTCATGACAGTGAAAAAGTCTGCAGGCCATTGCAGAGGTCTTGGATGATGTTCTCATCTATGGAGGTCTTTGGTGGCTGTCGTAACCAGTGTCTCTGCCTAGGCCAGTGGTGGGTCTCATATTGAGGTACAGAGAATGGGTCCTTCCGCCTTGCGGATTCCCTCTTTCCCTGAGCAACAGCTTCCCTCCAAGATGATGGGGGGAGTGCGGTGGACAGAACTGGGGCTTCTTCCCTGTCATGCACTTTCTGGACCACTGGCTGAGGCCGGACACACAGATGAAGTTGCATCCTCAATGTTAGGCCTCTGGAGACCATTTCTTTAGCTGGCCTGTTGCACAGAAACATTTCTCTTTATTGTAAACTGTAAGATGATTACAGCAACTATTCTGCTGTTATTCACTCAGTGAGAATAATTTACATAGTACCGACCAATTTTTTAAACTTCAATTAACATCAGACTGTCTCAAACTCATGTTAAAAAAAGTTCTGAAATACATACGTTTATATACGGGCTGATGATAATGTTCCACCGCCCCAGCATCCACGTCTCCAGTTCAGGTGCCAGCCTGGTTAGAGGGAGGTGATGTGGGTGGAGATTCATCATCTCCCCAATCAATCACCTCATCCCACTTATTCCAGGCTGCCCAGTACTCATTATCTGTCCAGCTCACGGCTTTTTCCAATCGCCTAGTGCTGAGAGGAGAAACAGGTTTCAGTCAGACAGGTTGCACTACAGCTCACCAGACAACAGTAAAAACCTCTTAAAGAGCAAATACATAAGCCGGTTCTATCTAATAATTGTATTTAATAATAAAACAGTACAATCATCTAAGTTTTATCAATGTAGATGGCCAGAAAATTTTACTGTCACATATATATGTACTTGTTACTGTGGCAGTACACTTGTTAACAATAATGCTAATATACTCACTGCAGCTACAGGATATATATATATATATGGGGCATATGGCATACCGAGCATTCTCCGGTATGGTATTAATTCTAGTGCCACCCCCCTCCCCCAGTCAATAAAATGTATTGCTTAATGCCAACAAAGGGAAGGGTGAGTGCACTTGACCTTCTGAACATGATAACTGGTATTTGTTGCATCTTTTTATCACTTCACATAATGTCAAACGTTTAAATGCAGTTTTGGGTGTTTTTAGAAATCCATATTGCTCCCTCTCACGAGAGCGTAAAAACCACTATCTCTGTTTGGACCAGTGGTGGGTCTCGTACTCAGGCACAGAGAATGGGTCCATCCACCCTGTGAATTCCCTCATTCCCTGAGCGACAGGTTCCTTCCACGCTGATGGGGTGATGGTGGTTTCCAGAACTGGGGCTTCTTGTTCCCTGTCATGCACTTGGCTTTGCTGGACCAATTGCTGAGGCTAAGAATGAAGTCGTATCCTCACCGTTAAGCCTCTGGACAGCAGTTTCTTTTGCTGACCTGTTACATAGAAACACTTCTCTTTATAGTAAACTGCAAGATGATTACAGCAACCATTCTGCTGTTATTCAATCATAGTACCATACAATTTTCAATCTACATCAGACTCATGGTTCGAATTATGGGGGGTACTGGAGGGTACTGTACCCCCCGATCAAGACCCAGACCCCCCCAAAGAGACAAAAATAGCAGTTTTGGGGGGTTTTTAACATTTTTCTTTTGCTGCAAAAAAAAAAAAAAAAAAAGATAACCTCACCTTGTAGGAAAAGTTTATGTAAAACAATTTCAGACACCCCTAATGTGGACCGTACCATTTTAACCACCTCGGCGCTAGAAGCAGCCAGTCGGTTGCGTCATTCATTCTCATTGAGTGACCTGTTCATTGTGTTCGTCTGTCATAGTACTGTTTGTCGTGCATTGGTAAATGTGAGTAGCCAGCAGAAGTCTAGCCTGTTGAAAATGTGTTATTTTACAACCTTCATTTATTCGTTTAAGTGTTTCATCTACTAATGCAAGCTGACGTCTTTATAAGTTGAATTACTTACCATTGTCCTTCTGAGGCAGATGTTCTGTCGAGTTGAGCTACTTTGTCCAGGTAATCTACTGTAGTGCTAATTGATAGCCTTAATCATAGCTTACCTCGACAAAGTAGCTCAACTCGACAGAACACCGGTACAGTCAACTTTAGTTACATTAACTAGCAAGATGAGCTAAGTTCTCTATTTAAACCAGGCTTATTTGGTGAGGTAAAATCGATCATGGTCATTTTCCAAGGAGATGAACTCCATATGTTTTCGTTCTCATTTTATCACGAATAAATTGTGCCATTCTGAAATTAATTTGCCACTTAGCCTGTGTGGTTTGTTATTAGGCTAATATTAACGCATAAGAAGGTCTAACGTCATGCTCTGAAAAAACATTACTATAAGTGACACCTATAGAGGCAACGTAAAAAAAACTAGCTAACAAATAATAAGCCCTATTATTTGAATTTTAGTGGTATTGATTCTGCATTCCACAATTTCATATATACAGACATTTTAGAAGCTTCATCTGATAGTTTTCAGATACTGTTTTGTTAAATATAGATTAGATTTTATTCACAGACACACTATGAGGAAAAGGAAAGATGGAGACATCAGACACTCTTTTGGTGGTAAAAGAAGAGTAAGTAGGAAATATTAGTGTTATGAGCTACAGAACATTACACTAAAAGTATAGGTTACTTAATGTGTATGAAGGAAAGTGGTGGTCAGCAGAAGGCAGGAGAGGCACAGGAGCAGGGAGATGGCAGGATGAGGACAGTGAGCAGGCAGCAGGGAGATGGCAGGATCAGGACAGTGAGCAGGCAGCAGGGAGATGGCAGGATGAGGACAGTGAGCAGGCAGCAGGGAGATGGCAGGATCAGGACAGTGAGCAGGCAGCAGGGAGATGGCAGGATGAGGACAGTGAGCAGGCAGCAGGGAGATGGCAGGATGAGGACAGTGAGCAGGCAGCAGGGAGATGGCAGGATGAGGACAGTGAGCAGGCAGCAGGGAGATGGCAGGATGAGGACAGTGAGCAGGCAGCAGGGAGATGGCAGGATGAGGACAGTGAGCAGGCAGCAGGGAGATGGCAGGATGAGGACAGTGAGCAGGCAGCAGGGAGATGGCAGGATGAGGACAGTGAGCAGGCAGCAGGGAGATGGCAGGATGAGGACAGTGAGCAGGCAGCAGGGAGATGGCAGGATGAGGACAGTGTGCAGGCAGCAGGGAGATGGCAGGATGAGGACAGTGTGCAGGCAGCAGGGAGATGGCAGGATGAGGACAGTGAGCAGGCAGCAGGGAGATGGCAGGATGAGGACAGTGAGCAGGCAGCAGGGAGATGGCAGGATGAGGACAGTGAGCAGGCAGCAGGGAGATGGCAGGATGAGGACAGTGTGCAGGCAGCAGGGAGATGGCAGGATGAGGACAGTGAGCAGGCAGCAGGGAGATGGCAGGATGAGGACAGTGAGCAGGCAGCAGGGAGATGGCAGGATCAGGACAGTGAGCAGGCAGCAGGGAGATGGCAGGATGAGGACAGTGAGCAGGCAGCAGGGAGATGGCAGGATCAGGACAGTGTGCAGGCAGCAGGGAGATGGCAGGATGAGGACAGTGAGCAGGCAGCAGGGAGATGGCAGGATGAGGACAGTGAGCAGGCAGCAGGGAGATGGCAGGATGAGGACAGTGAGCAGGCAGCAGGGAGATGGCAGGATGAGGACAGTGAGCAGGCAGCAGGGAGATGGCAGGATGAGGACAGTGAGCAGGCAGCAGGGAGATGGCAGGATGAGGACAGTGAGCAGGCAGCAGGGAGATGGCAGGATGAGGACAGTGAGCAGGCAGCAGGGAGATGGCAGGATGAGGACAGTGAGCAGGCAGCAGGGAGATGGCAGGATGAGGACAGTGAGCAGGCAGCAGGGAGATGGCAGGATGAGGACAGTGTGCAGGCAGCAGGGAGATGGCAGGATCAGGACAGTGTGCAGGCAGCAGGGAGATGGCAGGATCAGGACAGTGAGCAGGCAGCAGGGAGATGGCAGGATGAGGACAGTGAGCAGGCAGCAGGGAGATGGCAGGATGAGGACAGTGAGCAGGCAGCAGGGAGATGGCAGGATGAGGACAGTGAGCAGGCAGCAGGGAGATGGCAGGATGAGGACAGTGAGCAGGCAGCAGGGAGATGGCAGGATGAGGACAGTGAGCAGGCAGCAGGGAGATGGCAGGATGAGGACAGTGAGCAGGCAGCAGGGAGATGGCAGGATGAGGACAGCGCACAGGACCAAGTGGTGAGTTAGAAATTAGGCTGTACTTTACTACCATTATCTACTGTATCATCAAGGCAGATATTAGCCTAATAGACAAATATTCATTTCTGAAGGCTGTTGGAGCTGGGGGGACTGAGAGGGCAGGAATTACACCAGACTGCTGGACCAGACCAGGCTGTTTGTAAATGTATAGGCTTATTACTTTTACTAGTATACTACTTCTAGGATAATTCCTGAGAGTTAGCAAAACCAAATTCTTTTGGATAGGGATAAGGATAATGAGATCTTCTGTATTGATTCTCATTTTGTCGCATGTCCAGACCATGACCGTGTGTTGCATACATGTTAGTAAACACCCCTAGCGCATCTTGCACTCTTAACATTGATCCTGGTGGCGACTATTCGTATTGACGCGGTAGCGGACCATAATGGTCATAGAAGTGTTATGAAGGCAGTACCCCCCAATTATGGAGGGGTAATTCGCACTCTGGATACAATTACAACACTAGCCATGTAAACGTATTAATTGGGGAATTCATTTATAAAGGCTTCGTGTGACCGAAAAAGATGCCAAACATTCATAGGCACATTTGTAAGAGGGTTTTGGGATTTATAAAGAAAAACGTATGCTGAAAACAACTCGCACGTTTTGTGAACGAGGCTGAAAGGGATGCAGTTTCGACAGAATCCTGTAGAGGGCACTGTGTATGCTAAATTGAAGGCTCCAGGAATGTTGTCGGCATTTCATTTCATTTCATATCATGGTCACACGGCCATTGGCTCTGAAATTAAACTGTTCTTTTAAATAGAATTGCCACTGCCACTGAGCATCTCCTCTACAAGCAAACACTGGGGTGCCACCAAGACCAGCAGGCTGCTGGTGGCTCTGGGATGCAACCACTACTGAGGCCAGATGAGGGAGCCACTAATGATGGCTTGAAGACATATCAGTGTCAGAATGACATGACATGGCTTGTTTGTTGAACCTTGGCCAGGAATTTGAGAGCACACAGATCCAAGGATGGGGCACATATATGAAACAGAGGTACACCTGTGCAGATTTTGCCTAGGGGCCCTGAAATGACCCAAACATGAAGCTCAGCTTTCCAGGTGCTGAGGGGAAATAGTTTCAGAAAACTTTTATTCTAGGCACAAACTTCTGTGGAGGCAGGACGAGTCACCAGCTTCTCACTTCAGTTATTTACACGCAATGTTCATCTATCAAAGGTAAGACACGTAGTTTGAGATAAATGTAGAACTACAGGATAAATTTACAGTTATACCGCCAGGTGTTTTCATAACAGCTTGCTTATAGCAACATTATCACTAGCATCGCTCACTTGGTAAGAGGCTGAAGCTAGGTTTGCCGCATAGCCTATGTGTCCATGGCTTGTATAGTTTTTTGTCATAACGTTAAAAATTCTTGTCAGTCCGTTTCTGACAAACTTGTGTTGATCAGTGACCTGAGCATCGCTCACATGGTAGAATATTATCTGTCTGAACAATTATAAATTGCATTGACCAGAAAAGCTTGAGTGTTGATAGCATCACAGGCAGAACCATAAATGATTTTTGGTAACATTTTTTTTTGTTTTAGTCATTTTTAAAGACATTGACAATGCATTATAATGCATTCATAAAGCATTATAAACATGGCTATATTTCTAAATGGGCATAACAAATTGCCATGTTTATTATGCACTATGACTGCCTTATGAAGCTCTCATCTATAATGCACTATAGATACCTTTGTAATACAGTACAATAGCTGTATTATTCCGAGCATCATAATGCATTATGAAGGTATCTATAGTGCATTCCAGATGAGACCTTCATAAATTATTCATAATGCATAATACACATGGGTATAATGTGTTATGCCTTTTGATAAATAATTATAGCCATGTTTCTAATACTTTATGGATTCATTATTATTAGTTATGAATGTGTTTATAAATTGCTAAAGCAATGGCCTTAAGTAGTGTTACCTGATTTTTGGTTACAAACGTAACATTTTTTGCTGAGGGGCTCTCTAACCCCAAAATGGCCTTAGATGAATTTGCAGAGACAGAATTCTTCTAGAAGGAGCGGGAGGCTGCCAAGAAATGGGTGGAGAAGAAGATGGAGAAAAAGAGGAAAAGGCCAGACTCACGACAAGCAGATTCTGCCGCATGAACCTGAAACAGGGACCAAACAGCTAGCCTGCACATCCACACCGGCTTCCCTGGAATGGCAGGGAAATGCACTTACTGCCCATCTAAAGTGAACCGGAATGAGATTCAGGCGTCTCCTTTGTTTAAGGCAGAGTGATAAAGATGGGTAAACTTAATAATATTAATTTAGTCATTTTAATGTAATATTTGAATGCAGGCCTTAAATGATCCATATTATTTCAATAAGGCCTCCCTTTAGGGGTATAGTCCATGCTTTTACGTTTGTGTAAAACAAACCTAACAAAGGACGCGGCCGCATGACCCCGCGGCGCCGAACAAAGAAGCACTGTGGGACATACGGCGGAGTCCGAAACAGAATGAGGAAACGAGCACATCGCCCGCCACTGCCCAGAGTCCCGTTCACAAACATCCAGTCTAAACTAGGTGACCTAAGAGCGAGGTTGGGGTTCCAGCGCGATGCAAGAAACTGCAATATATCATGTTTCACGGAAACGTGGCTGACCCCCCTGGTACTGGATCTAGTGGTGACTCCGTCAGACTCTTTCTCTCTTTTTCCTGTTTCATAACTGCTTGCTGTTGGTCATTTAGTACTTGCTCTTTGTCTATGAAACTATGTCAAAAATAAAAAGGATATTTAATTGAAATATTACACGCTGATTTTTTTCCTGGTTAAATAAAATCGATACAGCAGATTCTTTTCTACACACACGACTGCTTTTTTTGTAACTTAATTATGCCATCTAACACGATAGGTTCTCTGTCATAAGAATATTCCAATATGTTGGTTGAGATTATTTAAGCGGTACATCAACAATCCTTGTGGGGGAAATTAATGATAATTAAACTTTGACAAACAAGGGCATAGCTGAAAAATCAGTACACTGCTAGTGAGTTACTGGCAATATAGCATAGAAATTTACTAGTCAGCTGTGCTAAGAATCAGCTAAACTGAAATGGAAGGCTTGTAGTACAGTATAAGGGGAAAGGTGAAGGAGAATGTTTTATGTGTTTTAAGTTGATTAAGCACGGAGGAGCACTTCTCTTTCTCACATAGTAAAGGTTCATTCTCTCTTCAAATGATTGCTTGCAAATTTAAGGATCTAGGAAATTAGCTTATATAATATAATATTATAATATAAATATTATATATATATACACTCACCTAAAGGATTATTAGGAACACCATACTAATACGGTGTTTGACCCCCTTTCGCCTTCAGAACTGCCTTAATTCTACGTGGCATTGATTCAACAAGGTGCTGAAAGCATTCTTTAGAAATGTTGGCCCATATTGATAGGATAGCATCTTGCAGTTGATGG
This sequence comes from Paramormyrops kingsleyae, assembly GCF_048594095.1. Taxonomy (NCBI): domain Eukaryota; kingdom Metazoa; phylum Chordata; class Actinopteri; order Osteoglossiformes; family Mormyridae; genus Paramormyrops; species Paramormyrops kingsleyae. The sequence continues at coordinate 418,696 of NW_027325967.1, read as the reverse complement.
AGATTTGTGGGATGCACATCCATGGCACGAAGCTCCCGTTCCACCACATCCCAAAGATGTTCTATTGGGTTGAGATCTGGTGACTGTGGGGGCCATTTTAGTACAGTGAACTCATTGTCATGTTCAAGAAACCAATTTGAAATGATTCGAGCTTTGTGACATGGTGCATTATTCTGCTGGAAGTAGCCATCAGAGGATGGGTACATGGTGATCATAAAGGGATGGACATGGTCAGAAACAATGCTCAGGTAGGCCGTGGCATTTAAACGATGCAAAATTGGCACTAAGGGGCCTAAAGTGTGCCAAGAAAACATCCCCCACACCATTACACCACCACCACCAGCCTGCACAGTGATAACAAGGCATGATGGATCCATGTTCTCATTCTGTTTACGCCAAATTCTGACTCTACCATTTGAATGTCTCAACAGAAATCGAGACTCATCAGACCAGGCAACATTTTTCCAGTCTTCAACTGTCCAGTTTTGGTGAGCTCGTGCAAATTGTAGCCTCTTTTTCCTATTTGTAGTGGAGATGAGTGGTACCCAGTGGGGTCTTCTGCTGTTGTAGCCCATCCGCCTCAAGGTTGTGTGTGTTGTGGCTTCACAAATGCTTTGCTGTATACCTCGGTTGTGACGAGTGGTTATTTCAGTCAAAGTTGCTCTTCTATCAGCTTGAATCAGTCGGCCCATTCTCCTCTGACCTCTAGCATCAACAAGGCATTTTCGCCCACGGGACTGCCGCATACTGGATGTTTTTCCCTTTGCACACCATTCTTTGTAAACCCTAGAAATGGTTGTGCGTGAAATCCCAGTAACTGAGCAGATTGTGAAATACTCAGACCGGCCCGTCTGGCACCAACAACCATGCCACGCTCAAAATTGCTTAAATCACCTTTCTTTCCCATTCTGACATTCAGTTTGGAGTTCAGGAGATTGTCTTGACCAGGACCACACCCCTAAATGCATTGAAGCAACTGCCATGTGATTGGTTGATTAGATAATTGCATTAATGAGAAATTGAACAGGTGTTCCTAATAATCCTTTAGGTGAGTGTATATATATATATATATATATATATATATATATATATATATATATATATAATATACAGCTGCAGACTCTTAATGCCACTCTCAGGCCCCTTCCGTTTGGTGGACATATGTGCGGAAAACAAAGAAAGATGTACTTTATCAGTTTCACAAGTTTTCAAAGTAGAGTTGGATGGCACCTTTAACCTTAAAGGCTTGTTTTTGCGGCAGAATGGTCATGCAATTTAGGTTTAACACCAAAAACATGTCCCTGTGCTTGCATCATTTAATGAATTGCCCCTCTATGTTTTTTGCATTGCACTTGAGAACTGAAGAAACCTTTAATTCAATGGCAAGTCCACTACAATTCTCTACATGTACATGAGTTTAACCAATCATTATTTAAGCTAATCAAATTTTGTTTCAAACTTCACAATGTTTTAAATAACCACACAGACACAAACCAAATGCAAAATAATCCACATTTATTTATATCTTAGTCCTATTTAATTCTATGTTATCTTACGTTATACAATCTTATCTTAACCTCATCTTAACTTACTCTATATTAGTCTTATCTTATTCTATGTTACCTTATGTTATACAAAATCTTATCTTAACCTATATTAGTCTTATCTTATTCTAATCTTATGTCATACAAACTTAGGATAAGTTAAGGTTAAACTATCTTAATCTTATCTTATCCTAAGTACTTGTGAGATCTCTCACCTAATTATTTACAGGTTCTATGAAAAACTATTTACATCACACAGATAGCCCATCTCCACAGCCAACTCCAGGACCCCGGGGATGGCACTCAGCTGGTCCAGCGCATCATTAGGAAATATCACCTCAGCTTCATCATCCCAATTGTCAACATACGTGTAGTGAGCCTCTAGGTTTTGGTCCCTCCCCTGCTTGCAGATGGAAATTGCATTTAGAAACTCACTCCAAAACTGAATACACCAATGGTAAGTAAAGCACTTGGCCTCATAGGTCATTTTAGGGTAGTTGCTAAGATAATAGTTATGCAACTTATTGAATCTTTCCATTTTTTCAAAAACAACGGAAGGGGACATAAATGGGGGTGTCGGACCCGTAACCAGCTGAGATGAGGGGTGCGCTGGAACCTGATACGGAGGGGTGGGATGAACCATGTCCGGAGCTGAAGATGGATGTGGGGCTGGGCTTACAGGTGAGACTACGTGTGGTGACGGAGGAGGAGAGTCTGTAAAAAAAGATGGAGATGGAGAGGAGACAAAAGAGGATGGGATGGGTGACGGAACTAAGAAAGAAGTGGAGGAGAAGGTGTTGGAGCACGGCGTCTCCACCGGGTTCGTGGATGAGAAGAGATTCACAGCTGACACGGGGAGAAGTTGCAAATCACCGGTTTATTGTCTGACAGATTGCAATCCGGGAGCGGCCGTCTGACATACATTCAGCATGTACAGGAGGAGGCTCTGCCATATGTATCAGCTGTATCCCTTTTAAAGCCCTTTGGGCATCTCCCCCCCCTTTCTCAGTACCTTCCCTCTACTTGACAACCACATGTGTGACTCTAGCCAGCTCGTAGTTGTCCTTCTGGAAGGCTAAAAGATAAGTAGGGGCCGCTGATATTCTCTGTCGCCCCCCCTATCTGTTCCGATTAGGTAGCCTTGCCTTGCCGGCGCGCCAGTCAGTTGTTGTTTCAGTTAACTGCATTTTTTAGAATGAACCCCCCCCCTTTTCATCATGCCCTGCTTTAAGCTATATTCTCTTTTTCCTCTATTCATTGTATGTTATTTATAATTCTATTTAATCCCACAAAGGCCGGTGAGCAGGGCTCAGGCTCAGGCTCTGACACTGATGGAGTGCGACACAGGATGGTTGCAACCTCGTCGTCACTCTGGGTGAGATCCTCACACGGGATCTTCTCACCCACTTGGGTTGAGTCAAAGGGGTTTGCCAATTTGCTGTTACTGAAGCGTACTAGATTCTGTAAATTTTTTGTAAATGGCCCCTTTTGTTTTTTACACCAATTTCTACGTCCTGACCGGCCTCCCGCCGAATGAATTCCGGGTCGCTGCTCGTGCGGTCGACCGGCTGGTTAGAGGAGCGACGTGTGTATCGTATTTTATCGTTCTTGTTGGTTTGTTTTTGTTTTTCTGCGTGCTTCGGTACAGTCTTGCACAAACTGCTTTGCACTTTTAACGGAGCTGCTTCTTTTTTTGAGTTTCTCTCTTATTTTTCCATACTTTTTTCCTCAATACTCACGGAGCGCTCTAGACGCGCTCACTTTGCGCTGTCTCTTTGTTCTAATCGCGCTCACGTTACGTGGCTGCTTGTTACTCCGGACACAATTTTTATTTATTTATTCTTTTAATTATTATTTTATTTATTATTATTATTGTTCCCGGAACATACCCCAGCATGAATATCTGTGAGATTTGTGCATTTTTTTGGACAATTGCATATACGCATTGGCTGCTTATCTGTGAGTGTGCGTCTTCTACTGGAAACAACCCTCCCGACGGATCGCGGCTCATCTAGCACAGAGATCGCTTAATTCAGCTTGGACTACAGACTCAACACTCCACAGACACTCCAAATTCTCCGCGTGAACTCCTCCAGCCAGCATAAATTCACACACAAAAAGGTAACCAGAAGAGGGAAGAAAAAGGGTGGCGTTAAAGCCAGGCTTAAAAGGGAGACCTTTAAACAGCGAGCGCTTCCGTCCATCATCCTGGCTAACGTTCGCTCTCTCCGCAAAAAAACGGATGAGCTGCAAGCTAGTGTTAACCATGTGCATGAATACAGAACTGCTTCTATCCTGGCATTTACGGAAACATGGTTAAATGAGAGCGACAATGATGACATGCTACACATTGATGGCTTCACCCCCCCAGTACGCCTGGACCGCGTCAGTGTGCTCTCCGGTAAACATCATGGAGGAGGCGTGTGTCTCTATATTAATTCACGCTGGTGCTCCACAGTCATAGTGAGGGAAAAACTGTGCACCACAGACATCGAGCTCCTGGCCCTTTCTATCTCCCCAGAGAATTTCCACAACTTTTCCTCATTTTGGTCTACATCCACCACAAAGCCAACGCCGCCACTGCTACGGAGCACATCATCAACACTCTAAATAAATTTGAACAGTTATCACTGGACTCCCCCAAACTCGTTTTGGGAGATTTCAATCACTGTTCGCTTGACAAGTCCCTCAAAGGATTCCATCAGTACGTCACATGTACCACCCGCATGGGGAAGATTCTGGACAAAGGCTATGGTTCAGTCCAGGATGCATACAGATTTCTTCCCCTCCCCCCTCTCAGCTTGGCTGATCATCATACAATCCTGCTTGCCCCAGCATACACGCCAATCATCAAAAGGGCAAAGAAGGTTGTTACAAACATCAAATAGTGGACAGCAGAAATCATCCAAACCCTACAAGGATGCTTTGAATCTACAGACTGGGACAATCTCCTTTCTTCCAACAATATACATGAGCAGGTAGACACAGTCTCATCATACATCTCCTTCTGCGTTGACAATATCATCCCATCAAAAACAGTCACCATCTTTGCCAACAATAAACCTTGGATCACCAAAGAGCTCAAAGAAATACTAAACAAAAAGAAAAGGATTTTCTTTACTGGCTCTGAATCAGACAAGAAGGAAATCAACAGAGAAGTCAAACTAGCAATTAAAATGGCAAAACTGAAATACAAAGACAAAGTGGAGCAGAATTTTTCAGAGGGGACTGAAAACCATGGCCACTGTGAACACAGCTGTCTCCAGTCCCAGAACCATCCACGTTGAGGGCAGCAGCGACACATCACTCCCTGATGACCTCAACTCCTTTTACACCAGGTTTGAGTCAGACAACTCCACTCAGCTCCAGAGTTTAAGATCCTCACTTAAATCAGACAACTCCGTACTCATCTTCAACACTCTGGACGTAGTGAATGCCCTTAAGATGACTAGAGAGAGAAGTGCACCCGGCCCAGACCACATCTGCAGTGGAGTCCTGCGGCACTGTGCTCAGCAACTAGGTGGCGTATTCCGGACCTTGTTCCAGAACTCTATGGACAGCGGCATAGTACCCCGCCTCTGGAAACATTCCACAGTCATCCCCATTCCTAAAAAAAGTATAACCAAAGTTCTGAATGATCTTCGGCCCGTGGCTCTCACCTCACTAGTGATGAAAGCCATGGAAAGGGTCGTAAAACACCACATCATCAGAACAACTAACCCCCATATGGACCCGCTTCAGTTTGCATATCGCACAGACAGAGGTGTTGACGACGCAAAATCATTCATTATAGACACCATGCATAAACATCTGGAGCAGCCTAACTCATCAGTTAGACTCTTGTTTGCCGACTTTTCCTCAGCATTCAACACTCTGCAACCCCACATCCTGGCTACTAAACTCTCCCTCAACTTTCATCTGGACAACCAGTTAATCCTGTGGATATTGGACTTTCTGACCAACAGATCACAGAGGTAAACAATACTCTCTCTGACCTCCGTTATACCTCTACCGGGTCACCACAAGGATGCGTGCTGTCTCCTCTGCTCTTCATCTTATACACGGATGACTGCAGAAACACACAGCCCAACTGCCATCTGGTGAAGTACGCTGATGACTCCATCCTCCTGACTCTGCTGTCAGGCCCCTCACACAACCATGGTCACGCTCTGCAGAAGTTTGTGGGCTGGTGTGACACCTCATGTCTGGAACTAAACGTGACTTACTCCAACAAGCAGAGAGACCTGGCTGCAGCAGTTACCACCTTCATCCATGGTAAACCAGTAGAGCTAGTCCAGGAGTATAAATATCTGGCCACCATCTTTGACCATCTGCTGAAATTCTCCTCCAACACAGAGGAGATTCTTAGGAAGTGTCATCAGCGGCAATACCTCCTTAGGAAGCTCAATTCCTTTGGAGTCAGGAAAGACATTTTACGGTCCTTTTACTACTCCTTCATAGAGAATGTCATCTCATTCTCCATCATCTGCTGGTTCCATTCCACCAGCATGCAGCACAGAAATCGGCTACAGAGCACTGTCAGCATGTGCTCTAAGATTATTGGTCTGCCCTTGAGATCCATATCACACATCTGCGACCAGCAGACACACAGGCTAGCACTCAAAATCATTAAAGACCCATCACACCCGCTGAACTCTGCCTTTGAGTGGCTCCCCTCCAAACGTCGGCTCCGATGTCCCGGTTGCAGGACACAGAGGAGGAGGGCCACCTTTGTTCCTAAAGCTGTCCTTCTTTTGAATTCCTGACACCCCCCCAAACCCACCATTATCACCTCACACTCCCACCTCCCCTCCCCCTACAATCCAGACCTCCTCTGATCTCTCATCTCATCTCTCTCTTTTTTTTCCCCACTTTCATCATCATGCATCTTATTGCCTCTGTACTTTAAGCTTTATTTATTTTGTTCATAGTTCATTATGTGTGTGTGTCATTTGTTGTGTTACTACTGTTATTTGTGTGCGTTGCTCCTCTGTGCCTTTTAAATTGCCCCTCGGGGACAAATAAAGTTTTTTGAATTGAATTGAATTGAATTGTATTTCTACGGCGTCCTGAGCCCTGCTGACCCCTGCTGGTTGCCACCGGGGAGGGAGTAGACGCAGTGGCGGCAGACACGGTGATGGAGCTGGGTGCCGCCGGCCCAGTGCGGCATTTCCTCCGACGGCCTCCACCACTGGTGCTGGTTCGTCCTTTGGGGTTAAGGTCACATTCGATCTTCCTTCTTCCTCATACTTTTTCTACCTCCAGCTGAGGTCCATGCTTAGGGCCTGTAATATCTCTTTTTCCTTGCTTCTTCCTCTTCACCCGCTGTGCAGATTTGCTCTGTCCTTTCACCTGTTTCTCCTGATCGTGCCATTCCCACTGTCTGGAAGTCTCCTGATCGTGCCATTCCCACTGTCTGGAAGTCTCCTGATCGTGCCATTCCCACTGTCTGGAAGTCTCCTGATCGTGCCATTCCCACTGTTTGGAAGTCTCCTGATCGTGCCATTCCCACTGTTTGGAAGTCCACCTTCCTTGATCTGCTTCTGCTGGAACTCTCTGCAGCCTGGATTAACAACTCGTCTGGTTCTACGATCCAGAGCTGGCTCCATGACGTGCAGCTGGTAAAGGACTGGCTGCGGGTCACGTCCTGAGGCCGTATCCCTTGTTTTTTGTTTTGATTTTTACTTTCCTAATTTTGACATTTCTTACTGATTTAAGTATGTTATTTCTTTTCTCCTCAGTTTTTAGCTGCACTCTTTGGGGCTGGGTGCTGCCGGTGACCACTGTTGGTCCTTTGTCTCTTTTCCTTTGAGGTGCTGTCTCAGAGTGTATTGGGGGGGGGGGGGGTCGAGTGTGTTTTGTTCTGTTCCGTCTTGTTCTTTGTTATAAAATCTCCAATTAAAATTTGATCACAAAAAAAAAAAAAGAAAAAGCAGAAATCCTAGTTTCGATAACTTGAGAGTGAAGATGCAATCCCTAATACTAATAATGCAATTTATGGAAATTGAAAGATATATAAATGATTTTACTTAATAGTCAGTTCCTGATGTCAGCATTTGGATTGAGCAGGCTGCTATTGTAACCGGCTCGGCTACCCCTCTGCGTTGTGTTGTATGTTGTGAAATAAACACCGGAGTCAATCTGCTGGATCAGTTGTATTTTACGCTGCATAAGTAGAAAACATGCAGTTAATTATCCGTTGTGCAATCTTGCCTGCTCCTGCTCGCTCTGCTCAGACCTCCCGCGGACTGAAGCAAGAGTTCACAATACAGAGGATTTGTATTTACAAGAAGTAATTGTAATATAAAGAAAATAGTAGTAACTAGTAATCACTTCAGTACAACATGACCGTATCTGCAAAATATATCTTGTATATAACACTTTTCTTAATACAATCAAAGTTTCCAGCATATTATATAAACATAAAACCAATTTAAGTTTGAACACATATAACGAAATCATAAAAATACATAAAAAACTGTACCTGCATAAGTAGAAAACATGCAGTTAATTATCCGTTGTGCAATCTTGCCTGCTCCTGCTAAACATTCACACACAGAAGAAAAATCAGCAGTCACGCTTCACAGGCCAACTTTTACGCAGACAACGACACACTGCATTCCCTCGATTAAAACTACACTTTTGCAGGTAAAACAACTTTAAATTCGGTTCTAAGGAAAGACAACATATTCGCATAACTCATTTATCTATCGCAATAATACATAGATAAAATATATAGTAATTATTTCTCTTTTTACACATTTTCGAACAGGACTGAACAAAACGCATACCTCGCTCTGCTCAGACCTCCCGCGGACTGAAGCAAGAGCGCGCAACACGTCAATGACGTCACAGCAGCGACGCACACAGAACTCATCAAGAAATGAAACTTTCTCCCCTTCTTTTCTCATAAACAGATATACATATTAATTACTAACAGAAAAACATACAGATTTTGAGTGAATTAATAATAATTAATAATGTTGATTAGATTTCATTTAATCAACACCTGCTACACTATATTTGGTGCACATGAACCTTTCCAGCGTTGTTTTTCGCTGTTGTTCTGCATATCAGGGAATCTGTGCACCAACTGTCGTGTTTTTATAGGTCAAGTTCCCCTGTTGAAACGCAGGCGGCCCAATTCAAGACCAGCGCATAAGTCTCCAAAGCCTATATTTCCTGTATCCAATAAGATGACAGAATTTTTCTCAATGTGCAATACTGACTGCCAAGTGTGATATCTGTGATGTGTGTGATGTAGTTTTGTTGTAGAGTGACATAAGGATTCAGTTTAATTAAATGTGCTGTCCCCTGTCTTTTTAATCCCAAAGGACGAACCAGTACCAGTAGTGGAGGCCGTCAGAGGAAATGCCGCACTGGGCCGCCGGCAGCCAGCTCCATGACCATGTCTGCCGCCACTGCGTCTACTCCCACCCCGGTGGCAACCAGCAGGGGTCAGCAGGGCTCAGGACGCCGTAGAAATACAGCGGGAGGCCGGTCAGGACGTGGAAAGAGGTGTAAAAAACAAAAGGGACCATTTACAAAAAATTTACAGAGTCTACTACGCTTCCGTAACAGCAAATTGGTAAACCCCTTCAACTCAACCTAGGTGGGTGAGAAGATCCCGTGTGAGGATCTCACCCAGAGTGACGACGAGGTTGCAACCATCCTTCACTGAGCTCTCATCGGAGGCGGACGCACTTCTCTCCCTCTCCCTCCCCTTATCTTCCCTGCTTTGCTTCTCTCGTCTCGTCTAGTCTACTGTCTTACTGTCTATACTTGAGAGACTCTCTCAGCCCTGCTCTTCAAAACTAAGGAAATTATGGATTTGATCAACTGGTCTCTCAACGCAATTGACACCATCTTCTCGACGAGAAGCCCAGGTTCAGGGGAACCTGACTGTTCTGCAGGAACATACGCAGCTGGCTACACGATGGACGGATGGGAGAAGTGGAGGGTCGTGTGTCTGGCAGCTCTTTCCGTGGAGGACATCGAAGACATTTACCTATTCGGAACCATGATTACAGGTCTGATGCTGATTGGATTAGGCATTGCCCTGACTTATCGGAAATTGAAGAAAACGGTGACAGCCGCTCAAAGCCCAACTAGGCTGGCCGGGATGATTGACGGACTTGGCAGAGCTGTTGGCGCCCAGACTATGGCTATAGATCGCAAACTGGATAACATCACTGTGTCTAACGACCGCAGATTTAATAACATCACCGTGACTATGGACCGCAGATTTGATAACATCATGGAGAGGCTCACGGCTCTGCAAAGGATTTTGGATGGCGGAGACCAGCATGGACATTAGAGGAACTGCGAAATTACAGTTTCTCGCCTGAAAACCCAAACAACCCCATTCTATCTGCTTTTGGCTCCCCCCTAATCAGCACGGGCCTTGGCCAAGGCCTCTGCTGAGCTCAACAACTCCCCCTGAAGAACAAGGCAGTGAGACTCTCTTGCATTCCTCTCCCCCAACCACAAGGACACCCTACCCCCATCCCACGCCTTCGCCGCTTCATACCCCCAGCGTGAACGAACGGGTCCTTGTACAGCGCCGTTTGGCTGCAGGAACGGACGGCTGTTTGTCTATGCTGGACTACCTCCACCTCCCCATTCCCCTCCCCTGTTGCAAGTCTCGACTTTAGTGTTGTGAGATGTGGTGACTATGTGCTTATTGCTGAGGTGTTTTTTTTTTCTGTTCCTATATTGTACTTCCTACTGGAGTACAGTCTGGGGGCTGTTTTTTTTATTCACCTCCACTCTCCTCACGTAATCTGTTTCTCTGAGTTTTCCTACAGCCCGCTGTCTTCCTGACCTGTCTGCCCCCCTATAATGTTTGTGTATGTATGGTCGGGTTGATGGCCTGCTTTTCGCTGGTACTTGTGACTAGTGACATGGTGAATTGCAACAGCAAAAAAGGGAATCAATCAATCAATCAATCAATCCTGTGTCGCACTCCATCAGTGTCAGAACCTGAGCCCTGCTCACCCGCCTTCTCCTCCACTTCTTAGTTCCGTCACCAGTCCCATCCTCTTTTGTCTCCTCTCCATCTCCATCTTTTTTTACACTCTCCTCCTCCGTCACTACGCATACTCTCACCTGTAAGTCCAGCCCCACATCCATCTTCAGCTCCAGCCCACCTCTCTGTATCAGGTTCCAGCACAGGCTGCAGCCCCCTCATCTCAGCTGGTTACGGGTCCGACACCCCCATTTATGTCCCCTACTGTTGTTTTTGAAAAAATGGAAAGATTCAATAAGTTGCATGACTATTATCTAAGCAATTGCCCTAAAATGACCTATGAGGCCAAGTGTTTTACTTATCACTGGTGTATTCAGTTTTGGAATGAATTTTTAAATGCAATTTACATCTGCAAGTAGGGGAGGACTCAAAACTCAGAGGCTCACTACTCGTATGGTGAGAATTGGGTTGATGAAGTTGAGGTGATATTTCCTAGTGATGCGCTGGACCAGCTGAGTGCCATCCCCAGGGTCCTAGAGATGGCTGTGGAGATGGGCTATCTGTGTGATGTAAATGGTTTTTCATAGAACCTGCAAATAATTAGGTGAGAGATCTCACAAGTACTTAGGATAAGATAAGATTAAGATAGGATACGTTAAGATAATGTTAAACTAAGATTGGATGACATAGCATTATGTGACGCCCCTGATGTCTGGAGGATTTGCCAGCATGAATGAAGCTCACTAACAGCTCAGGCTTCTCAGAGGGCATTGACATTGCATCAGAGAGAAGCATGGTAAGGGCTGGGACAAGTTCCCCTGGCTGACTCTAAACCACTTCCTCTAGCAAATTAAACCCAAGTAGTGGGTGATCAAGCGGAACACTGCAGACAAGAAAAGGCACTGTGATGGGCTCGCTGAAGCTGCCATTAGCGCTCAAGCTGACCGTGATCAGGACCTAGCCATCAAAAGGAAGAAAGTCTCCATTTACAGCATGGACCTCCAGCTCTTCCTTATCATCACATATTTCACTGAGAGGCCTCACCGGGGCGTCTGGTAGGTACCTCTCCTTCCAACCTCTGTTGATCATACTCAGTTGAGCTCCTGCATCTAGCAGTGCATCGACTGTCAACCCACTGAGGTTACATCGTGCAAGAGCCTTGGCACCTATAAACTTAACCAGGCGCCTACTCATTTGACTGGGTATGAGAAGAGGGGATTGGGGAAATGCTTGCTCATTGTGGTCTTTTGGCCTATGTTTCATTATAGCTGGCTTAGTCTTATTGGTGTCTGAGCCCTCTGTGTCGCACTCAGTAGTGTGAGGTGGGCACAATTGGGACTGAAGGTGAAGCCCGGTCACTGCCTGTCCCACAGCAGAAATCAGCTCACGTTTTCCTGACACTTGGGTTTCTTCAGACAACCCACTGCCCTGTGGCCCTCTTCACCACAGTAAAAGCAATGCGTGCAACCTGGGTGGTTTAGTTCAAGGCATTTAGCACAGCTGTAAGATTTGGCTTTCTGTTGGTCTACTTTACCTGGGCAGTTGTGGCAAGACCGTGGCTGTTGGGTCTGCAATGGCTGTTGCAGTTGTTCAACTTTCTTCATTAACTCCTCCACTCTCTCAGTTAACTGTTGGAGCACTTCAGCTTTGGGCTCTTGATCTGAACCATGTTTCTTTGTACTGTTGTTTTGCGCTGCTGCAACTTCAAGCTGCGCTCTCTGCACATTTACAGGTCTCTGCCACACAACTGTCCCTAGGCGTCTTTGTCTTTCATTCTCAGTGTTTGTTATCCTCATCATTTGTTTTAGGATTGTCTCATCAGACACATTGCTGTCTGAAAGCAGTGGTTTAAGTTCTCGACGTATGTCATCATGCTTATGGCCGAGGCCCTGGTATACTGTGTGGAGGAAAATGTCTTGGACTGTGGTCACATGGTATTTCAATTCAGTGCCAGCATATTTAGAAGCAAATAGGATCTTTTGTTTGAGGCCTATGACTCGGTACAAAAACTGTTGTGGTGTTTCATTGTCACTCTGATTTGCGCACATGAGCTCTTGGAATAGTTCCGTGTTACTTCGCCCCCCTAAATGGGACTGTAAAAAGCCTTTAAGCTTATCCTTGTGTACTAGCATGTCTATGAAGTTTCCTGATTTAATGACTTTGAGAACACCTCTCAGGACTTCAGTCTCACTGAATTGCTCTTTAAGGCCATTAAGAGTCTGCAGCTGTATATCATTGCAACAGTAGACTAAGCTAATTTCCTAGATCCTTAAATTTGCAAGCAATCATTTGAAGAGAGAATGAACCTTTACTATGTGAGAAAGAGAAGTGCTCCTCCCTGCTTAATCAACTTAAAACACATAAAACATTCTCCTTCACCTTCTCCCTTATACTACAAGCCTTCCATTTCAGTTTAGCTGATTCTTAGCACAACTGACTAGTAAATTTCTATGCTATATTGCCAGTAACTCACTAGCAGTGTACTGATTTTTCAGCTATGCCCTTGTTTGTCAAAGTTTAATTATCATTAATTTCCCCCACAAGGATTGTTGATGTACCGCTTAAATAATCTCAACCAACATATTGGAATATTCTTATGACAGAGAACCTATCGTGTTAGATGGCATAATTAAGTTACAAAAAAAGCAGTCGTGTGTGTATAAAAGAATCTGCTGTATTGATTTTATTTAACCAGGAAAAAAATCAGCATGTAATATTTCGATTAAATGTCCTTTTTATTTATGACATAGTTTCATAGACAAAGAGCAAGTACTAAATGACCAACAGCAAGCAGTTATGAAACAGGAAAAAGAGAGAAAGAGTCCGACGGAGTCACCACTAGATCCAGTACCAGGGGGGTCAGCCACGTTTCCGTGAAACATGGTATATTGCAGTTTCTTGCATCGCGCTGGAACCCCAACCTCGCTCTTAGGTCACCTAGTTTAGACTGGACGTTTGCGAGCGGGACTCTGGGCAGTGGCGGGCGATGTGCTCGTTTCCTCAGTCTGTTTCGGACGCCGCCGTATGTCCCACAGTGCTTCTTTGTTCGGCGCCGCGGGGTCATGCGGCCGTGTCCTTTGTTTGGTTTGATTTACACAAACGTAAAAGCATGGACTATACCCCTAAAGGGAGGCCTTATTGAAATAATATGAATCATTTAAGGCCTGCATTCCACAATTAGATTAAAATGAGTACAATCTAATGTTAATATGGACGGATGTGTGTGTATGTGAATGACTGTGTGTGTGTGAGTCCTGTCAACAGGTACCAAATGCCCCTCCCCCCCCAAAAAAATAAATAAAAAATCTGAAGTTTATGATTAATATGGGAGCCCAGGAAATGTACAGGGTATGTACACAGGGCTGACAGCTTCTTATTCACAGGATCTGCGCCACATAAATGGGGGATGCTGTTTTCATTTATAATGTACTACAGAATGTGCAGTTAAAACAAAGAAAAAAAAATATCACTGACAATGCACCAAGACTGACAATGCACCAAGACTGGCAATGCACTAAGACTGACAATGCACCAAGACTGGCAATGCACCAAGACTGACAATGCACTAAGACTGACAATGCATTAAGACTGGCAATGCCCCAAGATGGCAGCATGAGGTCATTGCACAAAACTGTGAGGAAATGCAACCCAGGTTGATCAGAAGGATAGTGCGGATGGTAGAAAGAGCCATGGAAAGCATTCAAAACCATTCAAACTGAGCTCCAAGATCAAGGTACGTCACTTACTGATCGCACCATCCGTCGCCTTTTGAACAATAATGGGTTCCGTGGAAGAGAATCCAGGAGGACTCCACTATTAATAGAGAAACATGAAAAAGCTAGAGTGGAATTCAGCAAAATGCATTTTGACAAGCCCCAAAGTTTCTGGGAGAATGTCCTTTGGACTGGTGAGACAAAATTGGAGCTTTTTGGCCAGTCACATCAGCTCTGTTTACAGAAGCAAGATGAAGCTTTAGAAGAAAAGAACACCATACCTACTGTGTAACATGGAGGAGCTCGGTTTTGTTCTGGGGCTGCTTTGCTGCATCTGGCACAGGGAACCTTGAATCTGTTCAGGGCACAATGAAGTCTCTAGACTACCAAGGCATCCTGGAGTGAAACATACTGCCCAGTGTCAGAAAGCTCAGCCTCAGTCACAGGTCATGGGTCCTCCAACAGGATAATGACCCAAAACATACAGCTAAAAGCACTCAGGAATGGCTGAGAAAAAAACATTGGACAATTGTTAAATGGCCCTCTATGAGCCCAGATCTTAATCATATTTACCATCTATGGAAAAATCTAACAATTGCAGTGGAAACGCCACCCTTCAAACCTAAGACAGCTTGAGCAGTTTGCTCAGGAGGAGTGAGCCAAACTACCTTTTGGCAAATGCAGACGTCTCATGGTGAAGTACAGAGATTGCTTGTTGGCAGTGATTACTGCAAAAGGTGGTGCAGTTGCGGGGTTACAAACATGAGCAACTGCACTTACTTACGAAGTTTATATCTCTGCACTATTTATTTACTGCCTGTGTGCACCTTGCACGTCCTGTTACTGTGATGTTAAGTGTTACTATATGTTACTATATGTTGTACTGGGTCCATGGAGAAACATTGTTTCATCACTCTTTGTACATGTATGAAGCTGCTGATGACAATAAAGTGACCTTGAACCTTTAATGGAAAACTGTGTAAAATAAAAGGCAAACCTCGACCCGTACCAATTCAATTCAGTGAAGTTTAATAGAAAACAAGACTTTAAACAGCGTGTGAACGGGAAAAGTAATAGTGATGTGACACAAACTGACATACCTTATACACCTTGGTGGCCTTTGCCTAGACACCTCTGCTTCAGACTGGAGGTCAGACATCGTCTCTGCCTCTTTGGCCTTCCTCCTGCCCTCTTCATAGCCGTCTGTGGAATACAGATGCAATAAACATTATTCAATCCCCTTATAATCACTCAGCAGGACACTCTGCAGATTTACTGAAATTGAGTACTTTGCAGAATATCAGTCAGCCTCCACTACAGCCAAACAATGATCACATATCTTAGCCAATGGTCATGCATACAATAAAACAACAATGGTGCTTAGAAGTTTGTGAACCCTTTAGAATTTACAAGTTCCCTACAGCTCTAAGGTCCATACAGAGGAGATGAGGAACATGCAGTTTGCTAAGTCACCAAGTTACCTAAGAACACTAAGGAGTTGCTGAAGAAGCGCAGTAGAGACTGTTTTTTCTGAGAATCCTCAGAAAGAACCGTCTCCCCAGAAATCTGCTCCATGCCTTTTATCACTGTTCCATGGAGAGTGGTACGGCAGCTGCACTTCCTCAGACATGAGAGCTCTCCACAGGGTCATCAGGGCAGCGGAGAAAACGATTGGCTGCCCTCTCCCCTCCCTGGAACAGATCTACACCTCCCGATGCCGGAAAAAAGCTTTGGACATTTCACAGGATTCATCACATCACTGTCTCTTTCAGCTTTTGCCATCAGGCAAGAGATACAGAGCCATGAAAACCAGGACAAATCGCCTGAAAAACTGTTTTTTCCCCAAAGCAATCATGGCGCTAAATGCAAAACATAACAGTTCATTTCTTATATTTAATCAGTGCAGTATGGTTATTCAGTGCAGTCGGTATAGTCAATGCAGTATTCAATGCAATTTGTATATTTTGTAATATTTTATTACTCTTTTTATACCTCACATTGACTTGAATTGCATTTTCAGTTTCGTTGTCCAAGTGACAATGACAATAAACATTATCTTTATCTTTGTTAGGTGGCTACGTTTACATGCCTTAATGCAATTAAGATGTTTTCATGTAAACAGATTAATCGGGGAACTCATTTATAAATCTGATTGAAAAAGATGGTAAGCATTCATACAAACATTTATAGGAAGATTTTGGGATTTATAAAGAAAAACGTTTTGTGAAAAAAACGCATATTTCGTGAACGAGGTTGAAGCAGATGCTGTTTCGACAGGATCCTGTAGAGGGCACTGTGTATGCTAAATCGAAGGCTCCAGGAATGTATTTGGCATTTATAATAAACAATAATAATTCAAATATTTGTGGGCACACGGCATTTGGCTCTGAAATTACACAGTTCTTTAAAATAAAATTTAAATTTGCAAACTGAGTTGTATGCTGTGTTTGAATGTTCAGATATTATTATTATTATTAGATATTTCACTGTGTATTTTTCAACTTAATGCCCTCTGAAACTGGTACTATTTCATTAAGACCGACTTAAAAACAATGGGGGGGGGGCGGGTCTCCCCGGGGCTGGCGGGGCCCCCGCGGGGTGTGCGGGTGGTCCGGGCTCCTGGCTCTGTCCGTGCCTGCGTGGCCGGCCCCCGGGCCTGTGGCCGTGGGGTTCCTGGCTCGTGCTCGCCGGTGGGGGGCACCCGGTGCCTCCCCCCCTGCCTTCCTGGGGTGGGCGCGCAGCCATACGGTGGCGGGGGGCCCGGGTACCTGGCCGCTGTGGGGCGGCTGGGTCCATGACCCGTCGGAGCTCTCCCGGCCGTCTGGGGGCCCCAGGGCGGTGTTGTTGTGGCCTCGCACACTCACTGGGAATCATTCCATGTTAACCTGCACACTCATACATACACTCAC
The DNA here is from genome assembly GCF_048594095.1 of Paramormyrops kingsleyae. NCBI lineage: Eukaryota > Metazoa > Chordata > Actinopteri > Osteoglossiformes > Mormyridae > Paramormyrops > Paramormyrops kingsleyae. Next base: position 401,562 of record NW_027325967.1, on the reverse strand, counting down.
AGCACACAAACATACACACATACACATATGCGTACACACACACATACACGTATGCATAAACACACACACATACACGTACATATGCACACGCACACACATACACACACTTTCATATCAACACACATACACTTAGAATGCACACACACATAGACATGCACGCACACATGTACACACACACACACACACAAGAGAGTCTAGGGCTCTCTTCCCCCATTTTATCCCTCTTTCTCCTTGTCTGGGTGTGTGTGTGTGTGAGAGTATGTGTGAAAGTTGGTGTGTGGCTTCCACTCCCTCCTCTCAGATGCAGATACGGGTACGGCGATATTTAGACAGTGTTCCTGGTGGTCTGCTTATGTATATATATTTATTTTCTTTCGTTGGTATTAACGTATTTAATTCCAGAAGCAGATACTGGCACAAGCATATTCCCATGTCATAACGGTACCACTGGTTTTTTTGTGTGTATACTGTTTGTGTGTGTCCCTGGATCTTATCTTTCAGATACAGCAGCTGGTGTGATGATACGGTGTAAAGCAGCAAGATGCAGAAGCTGTCCTTTTATCACTCTTTCCTTTTTGTTCTACTGTTTGTTATGTATTATTTCTCTTTCCCTGTCTCTCTCTCTCTCTCTCTGACCCCCCTCCTTATTTTATTTTTATTATGTATTTATTTATTTTTCTACTTCCTCTGTCTCTTACCCCTTTCTCTCCTTTCTCACTTTCTCTCTCTATCTCTTTCCCACTAACCGCCCCTGTCAGCTCCGGCTTTGTGGCGCAATGACATAAAAATGATTAATAAAGAGTATACCTCAAGTAACAAGAGGAGCTTAAATCCAAAGCTCCACTTTGCAAAATAAAAGTGTTGGCACAATAAAGCACCCAGACTAACATCCTGCTTGCTAAACTGCCGGACACGACAAGGGGGAAAAAAAACAATGTATTTTCTGCCCAGGTTAAAGGCTTCTTATTCATAGTTCCTGTACGGGGGATAGTGCTCACAGCGGCACATGCTGTGCAGTTTACAATAAAGACATTTTGAAAATACAAAATAATGTATGAAAAAATGATTAAGCTGTAGCACATACTTTTATTTCAAATATGAGTTTCACAAATTTCCCTGTAATAAAAATGGTGAAATAACCCAGGCTTAATGTGATATTTCATTTGTAACACATCTGTTCTCCAAACTTTGGCCACAAGATCTTCTTCCTGCCAGAATCTCTCCTTTCCTTTAATCCTCGGCTGTTGGGATCTGCTCTGCTGCTTGGAAGTTCCCCGGGGAGTTAGTGTTGGGAGGTTCTGGTGGAATGTGACCATCGTCAACCATGGGCTGGATAGCGCTGTGGTGCCCAACCTGGCTCTGTGCCCTTCTTCTTTCATCTGCCCGGGCAGTGCCAGGTTGCCTGTGGTCGTCCCGGAGACACTTCGTCTTCCCTTGCTGTACTCTCAAGCCTCTGAGACAAGCACAATTTCAGCTCTACACTCAGCAAGACCTTTAAAAGTATAAAAATGAATAGGCCCTAAAAATGGAGCCTGCAAGTTTTTTGGCTCAACACAAGTGATCAACTAGCTATCGACGCTAATGACCATTCATTAAAATGTCTAAAAAAGCTTCCTCCTTGTATATGCACAAACATTTTGCACACATGACGTTATCATGCATATATACTCACCTAAAGGATAATTAGGAACACCATACTAATACGATGTTTGACCCCCTTTCGCCTGACTAGAAATTTACTAGTCAGCTGTGCTAAGAATCAGCTAAACTGAAATGGAAGGCTTGTAGTATAAGGGGAAAGGTGAAGGAGAATGTTTTATGTGTTTTAAGTTGATTAAGCAGGGAGGAGCACTTCTCTTTCTCACATAGTAAAGGTTCATTCTCTCTTACGGGTTGCATCTGAACCATAGGGGAACCAGTGTATTGGGGAGGCGTATGTGCAGAATAGTTGAGGAATGTTTAAACTAGGGACTGGGGGGGCAGGGAGGTCAGTTAAGAATTTATGTGGGGAGAGACGGAAAGCCCAAATAAATATTAAAAGTAGACACTGTAAAAGGCCTACCATTAGTGGTCTGTATTTGAATGCTAGGAGTATTAGAAACAAAATTAATGACTTAGAGGCTTTAATTTCTTCTGACAATTACGACATTATAGGAATAACTGAAACATGGATGAGTGACAATGATGGTGATGAATATAATATGGATGGTTATACGTTGTTCCGTAGAGACCGGATAGGCAAGAAGGGAGGTGGTGTTGCAGTATACGTAAAAGAAAACTTGCAGGCAAGGGATCTCACTGATAAAAATAAAAATTCAGAAGCTGTATGGATCAAACTTGATGCTAAAGATTCAAATGGCCTAATTGTCGGGGTTTGTTATAGGGCACCTAATGTAGCTGTAGAGGAAAGCAGAATATTATATGATGATATCAGGATTATGAGTAATAAAAATGATGTGGTGGTTATGGGTGATTTTAATTTACCTGGGATACAGTGGGACACAGTCTCTGGCTCTTCTGTAAATGAACTTGAGATGGTGGAATTAGTACAGGATTGTTTTTTTACTCAGTTTGTTAATACTCCTACCAGGGGAGAAGCCCTTCTTGATCTCGTTTTTTGTAATAACCAGGATAGGATTGGAAAATTAGAGGTTTTAGACCCATTGTACGGTAGTGATCATAACATGGTTAAATTCGAGGTTAATTTTAGTGTCCGAAGAGCAAAGTCTAAATTAAAAGTATACAATGTTAGGAAGGCTAACTTTAATGGTATGAGACGGAAATTAGAAACTGTAAACTGGACAGAGTTAAATAGCAAAACAGTTGAAGAGGCATGGGAATTTTTCAAAAGCACATTGTTGCAAGTGCAAGAGGACTTCATACCTGTTTCCAGCAAAACTAAATCTAGGAAACGGCAACCAAGGTGGTTTACTAAGGAAATTAAGAATAAAGTCAGGAGGAAAAGGGCTCTGTTCCACAACTGGAAAATAACTAATGATTTCAAAATCAAGCAGGAGTATCTAAGTCTACAGGCAGAGTTAAAAAATGACATTAGGCTATCAAAGAGGGATGTAGAAAGAAAAATTGCATTGGAGGCTAAGCATGACAGTAAAGGTTTCTTCCAATATTTTAACTCCAAGAGAGCACTAAAAGCTGAAATCACTAATTTGCAGGATAGTAAGGGCCTTATAATTGATAACGAAATTGATATGGTAAACGAGTTTAATGATAATTTTTCAAGGGTGTTCACAATAGAGAACACAAGTAACTTACCACCTATTAATACGAATACAGCATCGTCTATGACCAATATATGTATAACTGAGGTTGATGTGATACTAAGCCTAGCTAAACTCAAAATAAATAAATCGCAGGGGCCTGATGGCATCTTACCTTTAGTCTTGAAAGAGATGAGGGATATTATTAGCCAACCTTTGACTTTAATATTCCAGAAATCGTTATCTGCGGGTGTGGTACCATCAGATTGGAAGCATGCTAATATAACACCCATATTCAAAAAAGGGGATAGAAGTAATCCAGCAAACTATAGGCCAATCAGTTTAACTAGCATTACTGGAAAAATAATGGAAGCTATAATTCAAGTGAAAATGGTAGATTACCTAGATGCAAATAACATTATAAAGGATAGCCAACATGGATTTAGGAGAGGTAGATCCTGCTTAACGAATCTGCTTGAGTTCTTTGAGGAAGCTACAAGTGAAATTGATCACAAAAAGGCCTATGATGTGATTTACTTAGATTTCCAGAAAGCCTTTGATGTTGTCCCCAGGGCACGAAGCTCCCGTTCCACCACATCCCAAAGATGCTCTACACTGTAAAAAATGTCCGTAGATTTAACAGTAAAATTCCGTATAAATGCTACCGGATAAAACCATATTCCACAAAACATGCGATAACCTTAGAATTTACAGTGAAAAACCGTAATTAGTTTTACAGAGTAAGACCTTACATTTCACAGTTAAAAACATATGAAAATATGGTTTATTGCAGTAAAATTAACAATATACTGCACTGTAATCCCGAATAAGTTGGCAAAACTCAAAAAATTTGAGGTAATCAGTTACATCAAATTTTTTAAGTTATGAAATTTCCAGTTTTAAGTAAACAGAAAAATCTAGTTTTGAGTTTGTTGTACTCATGCAAAATAATTTGTTCTTACTTAAAATACCCAAGTTACCCTGTTTATACATTTTGAGATCAATTAACATTTTTTTTTATATCTCCCAACATTCACTTGTTCACTTTTTTTAAGTGTACTTATATATTTAAGTTAACTCAACATGAAAATGTAACTTAAAGCTGTTTAACAATGTTCTTATATTTGACTGCAAGTCCCCATGGGGAAACTGCCTTTTATGTCTCCCTCAACTTGCTCTTTGTAAGTAAGTTGTCCATGAAGGGCAGCCACTCATGGCTGTGCCCAGGAAGCTGGGGGTTAAGGGCCTTGCTCAAGGACCCACAGACATGCTGAAACTGGATTTGAACCGGTGACCTTGTGATTATTGGCACACAGGCTTAGCCCACTGAGCCATACAGAACACATGGACCCTGTTGCTTGAGTACAAGAACTTTTATAAATAAATTACAAATATCAACTCTAAACACAGAAAGCATACCACAGCTCTTTAATCTTCAAGATCAGACAGAACTTAGCCAACAACACTTTAACATAAGACAAGAAAAAGCTGGTCTTTTTTGGTCAGAGTCTTTCTCATTATGGTGGGTGAATCTGGGGTGGCTCTTCTGATCCTTATGACTTCTTGTGTGCATATTGAAATGGGGCTAATATGTGGAGCTGATGACTTAACAGTCTAGGTTGTCAATTGAACACTATATGAATTAATAAATATTAACACTGTAAAAACAACACTCACTGCACACTGTAAAGTATTATAGGTAACACTGAATGCTGTGGGCCAATATAAACAGTATGCAGTGTTAATTTAACACTGGCACATTTGCTGTGTAACGTATTTTAGAACAATTTTACCCAGAGCAGCTATGGTCTGCTAGCGCAGTGCTATGCTAACTGATGCGAACTGTAACAAGTATTATCTTTGGGGAAGCATGGCAAGACAGCATGAGACAAGGGGTTTTCTAGTTGCATTTTACAAATGCAATACTACTTAGATACTGTATAGATATTGTATATAGCATATAGTACTGTATATAGTTTTGTGCTGTACAATATAGATGTATTGAAATTGATTGACTGTACTCATATTTAAACCCTGCTGATCATACACACATATAATGCACACGATTATATTCCACTATTCAAATTGTTTTCTACTTGACTACTTTTGCAACATTTGCACAATTTCTGGATGTCTAAAATACCTATTGTATGCTTTCTGTGTTTAGAGTTGATATTTGTAATTTATTTATAAAAGTTCTTGTACTCAAGCAACAGGGTCCATGTGTTCTGTGTGGCTCAGTGGGTTAAGCCTGTGTGCCAATAATCACAAGGTCACTGGTTCAAATCCAGTCTCAGCATGTCTGTGGGTCCTTGAGCAAGGCCCTTAACCCCCAGCTTCCTGGGCACAGCCATGAGTGGCTGCCCTTCATGGACAACTTGCTTACAAAGAGCAAGTTGAGGGAGACATAAAAGGCAGAATATTACAATGTAAACCCTGGAATTTGACAGGTATAAACTGTTTTTATAGCAACATAAATATGTTAATTAGACAGTTATAAACCGTAAAAAAAACAATTAAAATCCGTAAAATATACAGTACAGTGGGTGCAGTCCTGTAAAACCAATAACGTTGCTACCGTATTTTTGACGGTAAAGTTCTGGCAACCACAGCTGCCAGTTTTTTACCGTAAAATTTACGGTTTATTTTTTACAGTGTATTGGGTTGAGATCTGGTGACTGTGGGGGCCATTTAAGTACAGTGAACTCATTGTCATGTTCAAGAAACCAATTTGAAATGATTCGAGCTTTGTGACATGGTGCATTATCCTGCTGGAAGTAGCCATCAGAGGATGGGTACATGGTGGTCATAAAGGGATGGACAAATTGTAGCCTCTTTTCCTATTTGTAGTGGAGATGAATGGTACCCGGTGGGGTCTTCTGCTGTTGTAGCCCATCCGCCTCAAGGTCGTGCGTGTTGTGGCTTCACAAATGCTTTGCTGCATACCTCAGTTGTAACGAGTGGTTATTTCAGTCAAAGTTGCTCTTCTATCAGCTTGAATCAGTCGTCCCATTCTCCTCTGACCTCTAGCATCAACAAGGCATTTTCGCCCACAGGCCTGCCGCATACTGCATGTTTTTCCCTTTGCACACCATTCTTTGTAAACCCTAGAAATGGTTGTGCGTGAAAATCCCAGTAACTGAGCAGATTGTGAAATACTCAGACCGGCCCGTCTGGCACCAACAACCATGCCACGCTCAAAATTGCTTAAATCACCTTTCTTTCCCATTCTGACATTCAGTTTGGAGTTCAGGAGATTGTCTTGACCAGGACCACACCCCTAGCAATCATGGCGTTAAATGCAAAACATAACAGTTCATTTCTTATATTTAATCAGTGCAGTATGGTTATTCAGTGCAGTCGGTATAGTCAATGCAGTATTCAATGCAATTTGTATATTTTGTAATATTTTATTACTCTTTTTATACCTCACATTGACTTGAATTGCATTTTCAGTTTCGTTGTCCAAGTGACAATGACAATAAACATTATCTTTATCTTTGTTAGGTGGCTACGTTTACATGCCTTAATGCAATTAAGATGTTTTCATGTAAACAGATTAATCGGGGAACTCATTTATAAATCTGATTGAAAAAGATGGTAAGCATTCATACAAACATTTATAGGAATCCTATAAATACATGATACAATCCTATCATTCTTATACTATGGTATCTTATATCATATAATCTTATCTTAACCTTATGGTAAGTTATCCTGTCTTAGTCTTAACTTATATGCTATTTTATGTTATACAATCTTAACTTGACCTATCTTAACCTTATTGTTGAGCTTTCTGCCTCCATATGTATTAGAGCCCGACCGATTTATCGGCAGGCCGATATTATCAGCCGATATTAGGCATTTTCCAAACTATCGGTATCGGCGTTTATAATGGCCGATAAATGAATATTTCAAAAATAAAATAAAAACGGACGAAACACCCTTCAACCATGTCATGAGTGTTGGCGTTGTATAGTTTGTCCACTAGAGGGCACTCTACACCGTCCCTGTTGGCAACACTCGTGTATAACCACACATCCTGCAACCTGCTGATCCAGCCAGAGTCGGGCAGAGAGAACCAGTTATCCGCGAGTGAGATCATCGGTGAAGTGTGTTCATGGTGATTTGGTCACGAGACATACATTGCTTGAATAACAATTAAAAGAACATCCCCATCAGTTCTCTTAACTCAAATAAGCATGACAAAATTCGTGACTATCATGTCCAGTTTTGCTGCTGTTAAATAAGCCGAGAGTGAAGCGGAATTAGCTAGTAATTACGTTACGTTGTTACAGTGTACAGTAGTTGACTGACTGTCCTTTTAACTTTTGACAATGAGACTGAGTATTTCTTTAATAGCGTGGTAGTTATAGCAGTGAGACGTATCATCTCTCCTTGGCCTGTTATATTGAAAATGTATGTTTTACAATTTGCAGTATGACTTTATCCATTGCTAAATTATGGCTCATCATAGACTAGCTAACCACAAAGCTAGCTAATGCCACTATCAGTGGAAGACCGCTAACGTTAGCATTAATGAGCTTGGAAACCACAACGAACTTATTCTGCCTAAATAAAGTAATGATTACTGTATTTATAACTAGCATATCTCTAGTTACAGTCCCTGCATTGTAAAATGTAAGTTAGACATTTGCGAGGAGCAGAGCATGTGAGCGGAGCGGAGCGGAGCGGTGAGAATTTCCGCTCCTCGCTCACTAGGTTGTTGGCTCCGCGCCCGCTCCTCCACTCTAATTCGCACTAAGCCGCTCCGCTCAACACCGCTCCTCGCTCCACTAAAATGTCCTCCCGCTCCAGTCAAATCGCTCCACGCTCGCTCCAATTTAAAAGAGGAACAAATAATCTGCATGCCTAACAAATGTCACCTTAAACCGAAGCCTTATGTCATAAAGAAATATGAGCAACGGTAACATTGCCAGTCAGAACAGAAAATATTTATTATTAAGCAACCTATCGGCAACAACGGACAGGTTTGGAAATGGCATTCCACACAAAAATAGGCTTAAAAATAAAAGAATCAGTGGGTTTAATAGCCTAAAGAATATACAGACACGTTTTAAATTCCTCAATTTTTTTCTGTTGATGCAGCACGTCTCTAAAATAAAATTTTACGTTACGTGAAATAAAAAATAAAATCTTATTAGACCTACTTTGAATGACAAAACGAATTTATTTGATTACCAATATTTACTTTATAGGCTTTTATACTTTAATTTACTTTATAGACTTGATATGCTACAACCATATAAAACTTGCACGCGTTTTGCTCTGGCTTCCGCTTCTTCGCGTAGCACACTCATGTTTCTGAGAAAAGTGATTCCAAAGTGAATCTTTACTCACTGAAACAGTTTCACCACATTGTTGTTCTTGCTGTACATTCTTGTCATCTATACGTTTGATAAGAATAGTACACTTGTATGATTTATCAGTTTCCTTTGTGAAATACTTTGCGAATTCCATCTCGGCCAATTTGTGTAACAGTCTTGATAATTGTACAGATGAATTCTGGGTAGATTTGGGCACGCCTCAGAATTGTAGTGTGAGCGGTATCGGAGCGAAATTGGAGCGAGACAAAGCGACCGCTCCAGCCTTAATTAGAAAACCCGCTCCGCGCTCTGACCAAATTCCGCCCGCTCCGCTCCGCTCACATGCTCTGGCGCCAAGGAGTGAACATTTAGACATAGAGAAAAAGTATCAAACGTAGCTTGTGCATAAAAGTTCTATTGCTTGTGCTATTCAAAGTTATATTTATGAAGCTTACCAAGTCTTTTAAAACTGGTAACTTTGATTTGGTTGTTGTTGTTTTTGTGTTTTTGTTCAAAGGACTTTACGTTTCATATCTTAAGTTTGTATTTTTATACATTTTATTTATCAGAACTTTAATATATTTTGATGTTCCTCTGTTCTGTTGTGACAATAAATGAAACAAGTTTCTTTTTAAAATGCATTATCATATTATGTTAGTTAAAACTCATAAATAACTACAAATCACTAATGTTAGGGAAATCTGTTAATGTTTTGTTGCGTGTTTCTGAAATAAAAAAATATATATATATATATCGGCCGATATATCGGAATATCGGTTTTAAAACCAACAAATATTTGTATCGGTATCGGCCTTCAAAATCCTTTATCGGTCGGGCTCTAATATGTATGAACCAAATGTTCTCTTCATTCATTTGTGTAAATCAATAAACTGATTAATATTGTAAACTGGTGTTTTATTTTACGTCTTTTCAGTATTTACATTTTCGTTTTAAAGCATACATTTTGACACACGTCTACACACGTCTGCTGTCATGAAAAACTTACAGAAAGAGAGAAGAAATCACTCCACACGCAGCATACATCGTGTCACACATTATACATGCGCAGAAAAGAAAAAATAGACCCTTTTTGTCAACATCGTGGAAAAAACTTAATAATCAGAAATAATACAAACATATGAGATGAGAACACATAATCCAACACCCCCACTTGTTCTCATCATATGAAAACACCTGTTAGTGGTATTATACATCTCTATTCACTTCCAAAAAGAAAACATTTGAACTTCAACATTCTTACTTTTGATACAGGTTTGGTCAACATGTCAGCAACCATCTCTTCTGATGAACAATACTCAATACTTATTTTTCTTTCATTTACTGCATCGCGAATGAAATGGTATTTAACGTCAATGTGCTTTGATCGCTTTCTGTTCACAGGATTTTTTATTAGTACAATTGCTCCCTGATTGTCACCATACATTTTAGTACAGGTGTACACCTTGTTATCCATACCACTCAGCAACTGACTTAGATATATGCTTTCTTGGGTAGCATTTGCTAGACCTATATATTCGGCCTCACATGTGGACAATGCAACGACTGGTTGCTTCTTTGACTTCCAGGAAATTACCGGACCTTGTTCTGTCAGGCTAAAACAATATCCTGAAGTACTACGTCTGTCATTGAGGGATGATGCCCAATCAGAGTCACTGAAAGCTATTAGACTCAGATCACAATTTGTTTTCTGAAAACACAACTCGTAATCACTTGTGCCCTTTAGATACCTTAGCACGTGTTTGGCAGTCACAAAATCCCGTGCTTTTGGACTTGATAGGGTTTGTGATAGTTTGCTTACTATCCAACTAATATCTGGCCTGGTACATGTCATGGCATAGATAAGACTGCCCACTATCTCTCGATATTCTCTGGGATTTTGGACCTCCATGCTGCTATCTTGATCATTCTCACCACTCTCTACCTTTAACTCGCATGGAGTAGTCCTAGGCTTGCAGTCTGACATTCCAAAACGTTCTAGCATTTTCATCACATATCCCTTTTGGCTCATTTTGATTTTTCCATTTGTTTGTTCAAATCCAATACCTAAGAAATGTGAAATCCTCCCTAGATCTTTCATATTGAATTTATTTTTCATGCTATTTTTGAATCTGTTAAGTCCTTTGTTACTGCTTGCTGCAATGATTAGGTCATCTACCCAAATGATGACTATGATAATGTCTTCTCCGGCTTGCTTCCTATATATACAGTGATCTGACAAATTTCTCTCAAAACCATTTTGTCCAAGGTGATCATTTAGTAGCTCATACCAGTTCCAACCAGATTGTTTCAAACCGTACAGGGATTTTTTCAGTTTATACACCAACTTTTCCCCTGTCACAGAAGTTGATTCGAAACCCTCAGGTTGCTCCAAGTAAATGTCTTCATCTATAGGTGCATGTAAGTATGCCATCTTGACATCCATTTGATGAACTATAAGGTCATTCTGGACAGCTATTTGCATTAATGCTCGCACTGACGTCAGATCTGCTGTAGGTGCAAAAGTCTCATGATAATCTATACCTTCAGTCTGGCTATAGCCCTTTGCCACATATCTTGCTTTTAAGAGCTTTACCATCCCACCATTTTCTTTAATGGTGTAGACCCATTTTCCTCCAACGATCTTCCTATTCTCAGGTAATGTAGTTAATTCGAAAGTGTCATTTTCTTTGAGTGAATCCATCTCTTCCCGCATTGCACGCTTCCACTCAGGTGCATCAGGTGACATCAAAGCCTCTCTATACGCCTGGGGAACACCAAATACTGCCCTGTAACAATAATCAATGTTCACATATGTTACATCACTCTTGTTTTGATCTGATACATAATCCTCTAAATATTTTGGGGGTCTCTTTTCTCTCTGTGATAACCGTTGTTTTTGGTTTGGGATGATTTCTGCATCTGTTTTGTTTCCATTCTCATCTGAGACTTCCTCCCTCATCACCTCATTATCCTCTTGATCATCTTTGATCTCATCATCTGTACTGCCCTCACCATGTGACTCGTCAACCTTCTCCCCACCAGCACTGTTGTCTCTACCGGCAACTATTTCTAGATCATCCTCATCTGTTTGTGTTGTTTGTTCACTACGTTCTTTCTTAGTGAATTTTACCAATCTGTGCTTGGTCACTTTTCTTGTCTGACGGTTATAGACCAAATATGCAGGGCTATTTTTACTGTACTCCACAAAGACTCCTTTATCACACCTAGGATCTAATTTCTTCTGCTCATGCCTGTATGCGTAACAGTCTGAGCCAAATATCCACATTTTTGAGAGGTCTGGCCTCTTTCCGGTGAGCATGAAGTAAGGTGTGTTTTGCGTTCTTTCATTATAGCAACGATTTCTAATATGGGCAGTCGTTTGAACAGCATATGGCCATAACACCTTTGGTAACTCTTTCTCTAACAGTAGGCATCTTGCCATCTCAAAAATGGTCCTCCACTGCCTCTCTGCTGTGCCATTTTGATGCGGAGAGTACGGGCATGATGTCTCATGTCTAACCCCTTTTCTTCTCAAAAGGGATTGGAACGCATTACTAGTGTATTCTGTGCCATTATCAGACCTTATACATTTTACCTTGCACTGTCTGCAAAAAACTTTTCAGTGGCTAATGTTGAGTCACTCTTATTTTTGAGAAAGTACACTGATATGGCACCTGAATAATCATCTGTGAATGATATGGCATATTTGTACCCTTCTGAAGCAGTTGGTTCAATGGGACCCGCCAAGTCAGTGTGCACCAGTTCGAGGGGGGCATTAGCTTTTGCATCTGCTTTTCTACTCCTACAGTTTGTGAACTTCCCTTTTATGCATATGTTACAATTTACTTTAGTTTTATCATTTATCTGCATACCCTCGACTAGTTTAGGTAATTTCAACAAGTCATCAAAGTTACAGTGCCCCATGATTTTATGCCATGTCTTAACATCACATGCTAAGTTTACTTTATCTCTGGCACACATATCATTTGCAAATTCATAATCACATTGATCTGGTTCATTTACCGTTTTCAAGTAGAATAGTCTCTCGTGCTCTTTGATTGGAAACACAGTACCGTCTTCACCTATGAGTTCGTTTTGGCCCTTTTGGAAGATCACTCTTGCTCCATCTTCGGTGGCAGCTTGAACGGAGATGATGCTCTGTGGATATGACGGTATGAAGAGGGCTCTCCTTAAAATGGTCTTGACCGTTTTTCCTTCCCCGTCTTGTAAGAACACCTCTGCTTCTCCGCGCTTTAAGGCTACGTTATTCATTCTCGTTCCATCCGCCAATTCCATGTAATGCAATGCAGGGTTGAAAGATTCATCGAACCGCGTGAATCTTGCTTTCTCTGTAATGATGTGAGATGTTGCTCCGCAGTCCACCATTAGTCCTCTTCCTTTAATGCTTTCGGGAAGTAAACGTTGGCTTACTTTAAAAACGAAAGTTTGCTCGTTGTCATCTTTCTTTTCGGCTGTCTGTTTGGCATCATCTCTTTGTCTGTTGCCTTTTCTCCTGCACGTTTCGTCGCTGTGCGTTGAGCTTCGATGGTAGTTACACCACTTCGATGATGCTTTCTGGCGGCACTCTCTGGCTATGTGACCTCGATTACCACAACCATAGCATGTCACGGTCGATGCTTCTGCTTTCATCACGTTGTCCGATTTTGTCTTGGGATCAAACTTTTCTGTCTCCTCGTAACTTCGTAGTCGACTCTTGAATTGTACGAACGTCAATTCTTCGCTGCTTTGTGTGATGTGGATGGCAAAGGGTTTGTATGATTCTGGCAAGCCCTTCAAAATCATAGCTATTATCAGTCCATCACTTAACATTTCTTTAGCATTTCTGAGAGACGTTATCGCTCTTTCGGCTCGGATAATATAGTCTGTAACGCTTTCTTCTGGTTCCTTCTTCAGAGAAGTTAGCTCTGTATATAAGGCAATGATTCTCGGCTTACCCTGGCTGGCGTAGTGATTTCTTAGGATTTTTAATGCTTTCCTTCCGTCATCGGTTGCTTCTCTCATCACTAACGACAGGCTTTTGTCATCGAGGAACTGAATTAGCGCTGCGTAGCATTCTTCATTCTTCTCTCGGTCGACATTGTCGTCAGCGGATAGTATTGTTTCCTTTAGGCCAAGCATTCTCATGTGGCCTAAAAATTTTACTTCCCATAGTTCGTACTTCTGTTCGTCGCCATCAAAAACCAGCCTCTGCCATGCTCCTGCACTTCTCCTGGGCCCATAACCTGTTGAGCTTTCTGCCTCCATATGTATGAACCAAATGTTCTCTTCATTCATTTGTGTAAATCAATAAACTGATTAATATTGTAAACTGGTGTTTTATTTTACGTCTTTTCAGTATTTACATTTTCGTTTTAAAGCATACATTTTGACACACGTCTACACACGTCTGCTGTCATGAAAAACTTACAGAAAGAGAGAAGAAATCACTCCACACGCAGCATACATCGTGTCACACATTATACATGCGCAGAAAAGAAAAAGTAGACCCTTTTTGTCAACATCGTGGAAAAAACTTAATAATCAGAAATAATACAAACATATGAGATGAGAACACATAATCCAACACTTATCCTATATAATCTTAACTTATCCTATGTTACCTTATGCTACAGAACTTGATCTTAACCTTAACATATCCTATCTTAATACTGATAGCCCATCTCCACAGCCAACTCCTGAACCCCAGGGATGGCACTTAGCTGCTCCAGTGCATCAATAGGAAAGATGAAGACAGCATGTTCCCCTAATTTCCTGTTTCTGATGGAACGCCATCCGACCTCACCGTGGCGAAATGGATGGCTGATATTATAGGTACGGTAATAGATACAATTAGACAGTTGTATTGTCTGGCGTTGTCATAGCTGCAACACTAAAATAATATAACTAACCAGAGTGCACATGCACATGCATTGGTACTATGTCTCCGCGATGCTTCAAAATCCATCGGCAAACATCTCTGTGATGCAGAAACATCGCTACCGAACATTTGATTCCATATTCCCCCGATGTCTGCGCCATGTATTTCAACAGTGATGCGATGTTAATTTGATCACTCTGCAGCCTTTAGCCCGCTGTTATTTTCCGTTATTAGGTTATTATACAGGGCAGCTCAGGCCGGGGGAGCAGGCGCTGATGCAGCCCGGTGCCGCACCCACCACACGTCGGAACTGCTCGCGATCCCGGCCGGCGACCCCCCAGGCAGAGATCTAGACACGCTCGATTCAGTCCCACCCTTATTATAATTACTTTTATATCCTCCTGAGACCCAAGGAAAAAAGTGTCCTTCAATTGTAGGTTATGTGTCTTTGGAGGAAATAAGACATCTTACAATTTAGATTTTTTCTAATTTATTTTTATTTTTAATTTCACAGCATGTCCTCTTTAGTGCACAACAGGAATAAATACGTTTCCTAACATCAGTGAAAAAATAAATGCAAAAATACAATGTCCACTACAATGGACATAAATGAATGGGTCGGGTCTCAGGAGGATATGCAGTAATTGGTAACTAGTCATTTTCAGTAACTTGCACGAGACTGCCAGTTGGCTGAATCCGAAATAGTTGTAGTGCTACAAGGCTGGATTGTTACAGGGACTGTGTTAAATGCAAATGCTGTTCTGATTGCGTTAAAATCAAACGTTTTTGCTCAGATTTCATGAATTTGGTGGTGTGCTCTTTATACTATGCCAAGTTTTCCTAAAAGCAGATATTTTTTTTTAAAGGTGAAATAGAGCAGCGCATTGAATTGTAATGCCTGTATCTTGAAACGTAGCGTGTTGCCAGACTCTCCGATGCACAGCTCTATGGTCCATACAGAGGAGATGAGGAACATGCAGTTTGCAAAGTCACCAAATTACCTTTTGTTAAGTGGCTACGTTTACATGCCTTAATGCAATTAAGATGTTTTCAGGGAAACTGCAGTTGAGAGAGCAGTAATGCTGTGAGATCTCGCGAGAGCTGTGCGTAATCCAACATGGCAGCGTCCTACTAAAAAAAAAACAAAACAAAACTTACTTCGATAGCCAACTTAACCAAGCCAAAATATTAATAATAGTATTTATAGTACTTTATCGGATAAATAAGTTCACTCATTTACATCCTGGACGAAGAAAGCTTGGAAGATTTACAGGATTACGTGGACGAGTGTTACGAACGACTCATCATGAAGAAGAACCAAGCGACTCCGTCCACGAAGAGAACACGCTCGGACTGTACCTCAAACAGCCCCTCAAGTAGCCCTTCATCGCCTGATAAGGAATACGGAGATATCCTAGAGTCCATTAACAACAAACTTTCCAGTTTTGACGCCCGACTGGCACTTGTAGAAATCCTACACAAGGAATTTCAAGCATTACGGGAATCTCTGGAGTACAGTCAACAACAGGTGGAATCGCTAGCATCTGAAAACAAGATTCTCAGAGACTCCGTAACATCCCTCACGGAAGGTATGGCGAAACTCTCCACAGAACATAAGCGCATGAAAGAGTCCCTGCTTGATATTCAAGCAAGAAGTATGCGGGACAATTTAGTGTTCGCCGGAATTCCGGAGCGCGCAGAGGAAGACGCAGAAGCTACCATCAGAAACTTCATGCAACAAGAACTTAAACTTCCTCGGGACACCGTCAACAACATCACGTTTCATCGGGTCCACCGCATAGGAGGGGTGAGGAAAGAAGCTCAGCGTCCAAGACCTATCGTGGCCAAGTTTGAACATTTCAAGCAAAAGGAACTGGTGAAAAGCCGAGGCAGGGAGCTCAGAGGAACGGACTTCAGCGTCAACGACCAATTTCCCAAAGAAATCCTGGATCGTCGCAGAATCCTGTTCCAGCTCAGGAAAAAATTCATTGCGGAGGGAGCCCGAGCTGTCATCGCGGTAGACAGACTGTATGTTAATGGACAACTATTTCGCGACCAGAACACCACTGCTTGGCTCTACTGAAACCACTTCCGACTAAGGTAACACGCATTTAACAAACTGACTTTAAAGTTTGGCAGTTAATACAGGTTTTTAGCGCACGCCGCACACTAGACGGCTTTGTCTAAAGACTATTAAGGCTGGTTCACTTTATATCCCTTACTGTTCCTCAACCCCCTTGTTTAATGTCTCACTACAGTCGCAGTTGTTGTTGTTGTTGTTATTGTTATGGCCATCATTGTCAATTTGGTTGTTATGTTAATTGTTGCATATCGATATTGACGCTCAAAAATGTTTTATCTGGAAGCAGTCTACCAGATACTATACACCCACACCGACACGTAGGTAGTCACACACTCGCATGCATAGATGCCCACTCAAACATACACGCACCCCCTCATCTTAACATCACACATGTATGCATTCATACACTCACATATACACATGCCCACTCAAGCTCAGACATATCTCCTCACCTTAATAACACACATGGAGACATTCACACATTGACATTTGCACACACACTAATCCTGACACATTCACACTCATTCACACAGAGTCTTTCACATACACACACATCCATCCATTTTAACATTAGATTGCACTCAGGGGGTCTAAGTTAGGACAGCATGAATTCACTACGCTTTGTCACTTGGAACGTGCGTGGTATTGGCTCAATTGCTAAGAGACATAAAATCTTAGAATATCTAACAACATTACAGGCAGACATTGTCCTACTGCAGGAAACTCACTTAGCCAAAACAGGACAGTGTACATTAAATTCACCAGAATTTCCACACGTATACTTAGCTAGTTATAATTCAAAACAGAGAGGTGTAGCAATTTTAATCAACAAAAGAATATGTTTCAACTGTAAAGACACTATCGCAGACCCAGAAGGTAGATTCATAATTATTAAAATTTCAGCATATAACAAAGAGATATGTATTGCCAATATATACGGTCCAAATAGTGATGACTCCTCCTTCTTCCACCACCTTTTTGCTGAAATATCTTCGCACTCAGACACAGAACTTATACTGGGAGGGGACTTCAACTTAGTACTTAACCCAGAATCTGACAGACGTAGTACAGCAGCTAGTTATCGTACTTGCCAATCATCTGAAACAGTAAAACAATATATGAATGATTTCGGCCTATGCGATGTCTGGCGTACTTTTCACACCACGCTCAGAGAATACACGTTTTTCTCACCAGTCCATCATTCTTACTCCCGGATAGACTTTTTTCTTACGAGCAATACAGTTATGAAAGATATATCTGACACACAAATTCACCCTATAACAATCAGTGACCACGCACCTGTCACTATGACGGTCACTGTAAAAGTTAGTGCACCACCTTTTAAACGGTGGAGACTGAATACATCATTACTAACGGACTCAGAGTTTCTAGAAGTTATTAAAAAAGATTGGACAACATTTATTGAAACAAATGACCTGCCAGGTATCTCTGCGTGCATTCTCTGGGAGACAGCAAAGGCTGTAATACGAGGCAGAATAATTTCATATTCAGTACATAAAAAGAAGAAAGAAAAAGCACTCGAAACTGAACTAGAACAGAAAATTAAAACTTTGGAATCAGCACATGTTGCCTCCCAAGAAAAACACCTTCTCAATGACCTGAGAAAAAATAAAATTAAATTGCAAGAATTAAGAGACAAAAAAACTCAGTTTTACATACAGAGATTACGCTTGGACAATTTTGAACATAGTAATAAATCAAGTAAATTTTTAGCAAACCAACTAAAACAGAATAAGGAGAAGGCAGCAATCTCTTCAGTTACAGACCCCAATGGGAAGGCAACTCATAGCCTAGGAGAGATAAATAGGATATTTAGGGACTTCTATAAAAAATTATACTCACCTGATATTAATCCAACCAATTCTGAAATAGAAGAGTTCTTAAATAACATCGACCTACCAATATTAAATAATGAACAAATAACGGCATTAGAGTTACCTCTCTCAATAGTGGAACTTCATGATGCACTACAATGTATGCCTAACGGGAAAGCCCCAGGTCCAGATGGATTTCCAGCAGAATTCTACAAAACATTTTGGCCTCTGCTAGCACCACTCTTCCATAGAATGGTTATAGAAATTAAAGAAACTGGCAGCATCCCTCCAAATATGAATTGTGCAGACATTAACCTGCTCCTCAAACCTGACAAAGATCCTGCTCTCCCCTCTAGCTACCGACCAATATCACTTATAAATGCGGACCTTAAAATCATCAGCAAGGCACTGGCTAGTAGAATTGAAAAAGTGACACCTTATATAATACATCCAGATCAAACGGGTTTCATTAAAGGCAGACAGTCCACTAACAACATGAGGAGACTAATTGGCGTAATAGACTACTGCAACATTCAAAATAAGGAAGCCATAATCATGTCATTGGACGCAGAAAAGGCTTTTGACAGGGTCAACTGGAAATTTCTAATGGCAACCTTACTAAGATTTGGATTTCGTGAGAACTTCGTAACCTGGATTAAAATTTTATACAGTTCACCTAAAGCCTGTGTAAAAACGAATGATCAAATCTCCCCAAGCTTCACTCTCAGAAGGGGCACTAGGCAAGGTTGTCCACTTTCTCCATCACTATTTTCTATATTTATTGAACCATTGGCAGCAGCAATTCGGAATAATAATAATATCAAAGGTATTCAAACAGCAAGTATAACCCATAAAATTAGTCTTTATGCAGATGATGTATTACTTTTTCTTCAAAATACACAGGGTTCCCTCACGGAGACGATAAGACTTATAGATAAATTCTCCTCCATATCAGATTACTCTATTAATTGGAACAAGTCGACTACTCTTCCAATATCTTGTGACTTCCAGTCCAATCCAACTATCCCACTTCAATCTGGGAACATTAGATATCTGGGTATTAACATTTCTGCCAAGCTGTCAGATCTGACGCGATTAAATTATAGTCCGCTGCTTAAAAAGATAGAAGATGACCTTGCACGGTGGAACAATCTACCCACATCACTTCTGGGAAGAGTAGCTACAATCAAAATGATGATCCTACCAAAAATTAACTACATGTTCTCAATGGTTCCGAGTCAACCTCCGCGGACTTGGTTTAAATCATTGGACTCCTTAGTTTCAAAATATCTATGGAAATCCAAACCACCACGAATAAGTTTAAAAACTTTACAGAAATCCAAAAACTGTGGGGGTTTGGAGCTTCCCAATTTCTACAACTACTTTCTTGCCAATAGATTGATATATGTCCTAAAATGGACTACGCAAAATAACTTAGACCTTAACTGGTTGGATATTGAGCAAACTTTCTGTAATGATATTCGAGTCGAGGACCTGCCATTTATCAGTCATATACTTAAACGACATTGCTGTTTTAAGAGCATCAACATCAGCACATCGCTGACAGCCTGGTGGGAATTTCTTAGAATAAACCAAACTTCAGTGGTCCCATGCAAACTGACACCCATCTGGAACAACCCTGACATCCTGTTAAATAAAAAAGTGATAAACTTCCTGGCTTGGCATAATAAAGGAATCAAGCGCCTCGAACATATAATCCAAGACAATTGCATGATATCATTTGACAAAATTACAGAAACTTATAACATTGAGAAAAACAAATACTTAGAATATCTTCAACTTAAATCAATAATACACAATAGATGGTGCCGTAAGCAATTAGATCTGGAGCTTTCACCTAAAATAGCAAACTTCTTAATAACTCCAACTAAAAAACTACTGTCTAGGATTTACGTGCATCTAGCAGAATCTGATACAACGCTCTCACTCCCTACCCACAAATGGGAAAGGGATTTACTTATCAATCAAGACACTAACTTCTGGAGGCAAATTTGCTTGAATACCTTTCGAATGAATCGGAACTCCAACCTGCAGCTTTTACAATACAAAATTTTACACAGAACACACTACACAGGGCAGAGGATGTTCCAGATGGGTATCAGAGATACTGACATATGCCTAACTTGTAAGACGGATGCACCAGATAATTACCTGCATGCTTTCTGGTATTGCACACCGGTCAACGAATTCTGGCAAAGGATTTGTGAAGACTTATCGACACACCTAGGGCATCCCATCCCACCCTCCCCCTCACTCTGCCTGCTTGGGGACCTCACTGACACTAATATGGACATGAATAAATCTTGCATGCTTCTCACAGTACTAACCATTGCTAAGAAAACAATCCTTCTGAACTGGAAGTCAAAAGAGAATTTAAACATAAATCTGTTCAAAAATCTACTCTGGGATTATGTTTCCATGGAGAGGATGTCTGCCTGTAAGAAAAATCAATTGATCGATTTTGAAGACAGTTGGACTCCAATAATGAATTTTTTAACGTAATGTCGTCAGGGGTGGTGGGGCCTTGCCGTCACCGTCCCGGGTTGGGGGCTGGGGGTGGGGGGGCTGGGTTGTTGGGGTCCTCTGGTGTTTCTCTTGGCTGAGGGCGCGTGGTCAGTGTCTCTGGGTGGCCGCTGGCCTGGCCTGGTGGGGGCGGTGCGGGGGGTGGGGGGGTTCTGCCCCCGCGGGGTGGGTGGCGCGCTGGGGGGGGATCGGGGGGTGGGGCCTCTGGGTTCCGCCTGGGCCGCTGCGCTGGGGTGCGTGGGTTTGGGGGCGTGGGCTCTATCTGCTGGGGCCGCTGCTCCGGCTCCCGGGCGGGTGGTCGCCCGCATGCTGGGGGGCCTGGTCTGCCCGGGCCCGTTGCCTGGTGGGGACGGGTCGTTGTCTGCCGTTGGCGATTCCGGCGCGGGGCCCTCGGGCGCTGTGGGGTGGTTTGGGGGGGGCGGTGGGGGGAGCCTCTGCCTCACCTGGGGGGGGGGCTGGGGTGGCCGGGGGGCGGGGGTCACCCCGCCTGGCTGGTCCGGCTCCCCGTTTGCCGGGGGGGTCTGGGGTTGTCCCGTCCTTGGCCGCTAGCTGGGGTCTCATCGGGCGTGGTGGGGTGGGTCTCTCCCGGTCTGCGCCTGGGGGGGGGGGGCGTTCCCTGCTGCTGGGCTGCCTGTGCCGCCCCTAAACACCTTGGTTGGCCGTCCCTGCCGGCTGTGCGGGGTCAGGGATGGGGACTAATCGGGGCCAGTCGGGGATCTGGCCCCGGTGCCGGGGGGGGCCCACTCCTGGCACGCCCTTATTGCTCCCCTGGGTCCAACACCACATTTCACACAACACTAGGGCCTTGAGGGGCGGTGGGGAGGTGCGCCGAGACACTGCCCCTCAATTTTTACTTGCATGTTAGACACCACATGACACTAGGGCTGAGGAGGTGGGTTGAGGCAGGTGGGGCTCTGCCGTCTGCCAGCGGTGGGGTGCCCATGCCTCAACTGCTCGCCCACTTTTTGCACCTTAGTCATATACGCAGTCCATATTACATTAGGGCCTTGGGGGTGCGGGGAGGGGGATGGGGGACTCTGCCATCTGCCAGTGGTGGGGCCCTCATACCCGAACTGCACCCACTAATTTTAATGCATAGTAGACATAAACACACAACTCTCTCACACATGTACATGCACACTTCACACCAACATGGGTCAGGGAGGGGATGGGGGCTGAGGGGCCCCCCCTAACTCTCTGTCTCTGGCCCTGTGCTGGTGGGGTGGCCCGCCATGCCCATCATGGGGGGGTTCGGGTGGCCCTGGCGGGTATGGGCGGCCTCCTCTCTTGGGCCGCGGGCCGGGTGGTGCTTGGCTCTGCTGCGCCGTGGTGGGGCCCTGGCGGGCGGTCCGGGGAATCTTGGGACACTCTGGGCCCTGCTAGGCGGATTGGGGGGTTCGGTCTGGGCTGGGCGGGGTGTCTGCCGCTCCCCGGTCGCCGCGGGTCCGCTCCCGGGTGGGGGGGGGGCTCTTTGTATGGGCCCCCCTTGGATCATCCTGCAGTGTTGGGGGGGAGGCGTGCCGGGTCGCTGCGGCGGGCGGCGGCCCGTCCTCCCGGGGGACGGGCTGGGGGGGCTGGGGCTCCCCCGGTGTGTGGGGGGCCGTCCGCCGGGGGGTGGGGGGGGTGGTCCCGGTGGGTGGGGCCCTTCGGCCCTGGACCCGCCTGCCCCGGTGGGGTGGTTGCGGGTGGGGCTGGGGGGCTCGCCGCCCGTCCTCCCTCTGCGGGCCTCCCTGTGCGGGGGTTGGCGCCCCCTTAGTCCCTCGCGGGCTCCCTCTCGGGTTGGGCGGGTGGTTGTCTCTGGGATGCGTGGCTGTGGGCCCTTGTGCCGGGGGGGCAGTAGGGTGGCTTCGGTTGCCTGGTTCTCCTGCCTTCGCCTTGGGCCTGGGGGGGGGGGGGGTGCTGCCGCCTCCCCTGACGGCATTAAATGCCAGCACATCCAATGACAAATCAGGTCACACCTACACTTGCACATGCATACAAGACTGGTTGAGCGATCAATATCATTATTATTATTACTTTTTAGGGTATGTTATAGATTTAGGAATTGAAATATACATATATAACGGTACGATTACGTGTGTGTATGCTACATATATATAATACCGATTTGTAGTAATTATTATTAGTAGCACTGATGTTGTTATAATTCTTGTTGTTTGATGAGTGTTATGTTTCTTATGGTTGTTTGTATTCTGTATTCCCCTATACTTCATCTTTTTTCCATCCCGCCTACATTATTAGTGTTATTATTTCTGTATACCTTTTTTTTTTTTTCTTTTCTCTCTCCCCCTCTCCCCATGGTGATTGATGTCTGTTATTGTTACGCTGTTGTTTTTGTACCCCCCCTGTTTTTCTCCTTTTCCACGGTACTGGTGAGTTCGGAGCGGCCACAATCTTTACTCTTGAATGTAATGTAAAATAAAGTTGTCCTCCGAAGAGGGGGGGTGGTGGTGGGCAATAAAAAAAAAAAAAAAAAAAAAAAGATGTTTTCATGTAAACAGATTAATCAGGGTGCTCATCTATAAATGTGACTGAAAAATATGAGAAGCATTCATACACACATTTATAGGAAGATTTTGGGATTTATGAAGAAAACGTTTTGTGAAAAAAACGCACATATCCCTGGGGAAACCAGACCACCTTATAATTAGAGGAAAAATATGTCCATTGCTTAAAATTATCATACAGACCCAGTGAACTCAAAAACAGGTGTTTTGTAAAAATAAATGAGATTGAAGGAGATGCTGTTTCGACAGAATCCTGTAGAGGGCACTGTGTATGCTAAATCGAAGGCTCCAGGAATGTATTCGGCAGTTATAATAATAAAC
This sequence comes from Paramormyrops kingsleyae, assembly GCF_048594095.1. Lineage (NCBI taxonomy): Eukaryota > Metazoa > Chordata > Actinopteri > Osteoglossiformes > Mormyridae > Paramormyrops > Paramormyrops kingsleyae. Next base: position 377,849 of record NW_027325967.1, on the reverse strand, counting down.
AATAATAATTCAAATATTTGTGTACACACGGCATTTGGCTCTGAAATTACACAGTTCTTTAAAATAAAATTGTTTAAAAAAAGTTTTATGAACAAGTCAAATATGAATTATAAAATACAATTTTCCAGTTAAAATACTTATTTTAAATATATGCCTCAGAAATTCCGACACAGAAGAGGGAAGTATGGTGAATAAGTATCATTGGTTCTAACTGAAGCCAAAGGCGAGGAGTACAGCAATTTCACCCAAGAAATAAAAATATCCTCAAAGCCAAACCGCTTCAGAACATAAAACAAATAGTTCCATTCAACATGATCAAAGGCTTTCTCAGCATCTAAAGATAGGAGTACCTCTGGGCACTCAGACGAAGATGATGTGTAAAGGATATTAAATACACGCCTAATATTAAAAAAACAACTGTCTATTTTTAATGAAACCAGTTTGATCAGATGACACAATGGAGGGTAATACAGATTCAAGACAGAGAGCCAACACCTTAGCCAGTATCTTAACATCAACATTAAGGAGACTAATTGGACGGTAGGAGGAGCAAGCGAGGGGATCCTTGCCCTTCTTCAGAAGTAAGGATATTGATGCCTGACGTAGAGTTGGAGGCAGGCATTGGGACTTTAAGCTGTCATCAAATACATCCTTGAGTAAAGGGTTTCATTTTGCTGCAGACTTTTTATAAAACTCTGTAGGAAAGCCGCCCGGGCCTGGACATTTCCCACTCTGCATGCATGTGATAGCTTTATGAATTTCATGTAAGGAAATAGGATTCTCTTACATTCTCATCCACGGTGGGTATATTCAGGTCTTCAAAGAACCTATCCATTAAACTCAGATCAAAAGAGTGTTTAATACAAATTAAAATAGAAATCACTAAACTGCTTATTAATATCTAAGGGATCTGATAATAGTCCTGTGTCAGAATCAATCTGGGCAATTACTTGAGTACTAGATGTCTGTTTTAAACTATAAGCCAGAGCCCTGCTTGGTTTCTCCCCATACTCATAAAACATGTGTCTGGTTTTTAACAGAGCCCGTTCCGCCTGTCCAGTTGAGAGCAGATCAAATTCAGCCTGATACATCATCCGCCGTTTATATAGCTCTGGAGATGGACCAGTGGCATAGGCTTTGTCTACTCTAGAGATGAATTCCAAAAATTATGTTTGCCTAGCTACCTGTGCTTTATGAACAGAGGCATTGTAGGAGATAATTTGGCCCCTCAGGTAAGCCTTGAGCGTCTCCCAAAGTAAGGAAGGGGAGGTCTCTTCATTTACATTAGTTTCTAAAAACATATCTATACCAGCATTTACGAAGGCAATAAATGATTCATCTGACAAAAGAAGTGAAGTGAGCCTCCATCTGAATCTGCTAGGTCTATGATAGGGGAAGGTCAGGACCAGTGTTACAGGTGCATGATCTGATATTACTATACTGTTATAAACACATTCTTTTACCAATGGGAGTAGATATGTATGTATGTATGTATAAAGAAATAATCTATACGTGAATAATAAAAAGAGTATTCCCTCTTTGTAGGATAAAGAAATCTCCATGGGTCAGACACCTTGCAAGATTGTAAAAAAGTCTCTATGCATTCAGCTGTTTCTGAAGCACCAATTGGGCGATTGGAGGATCTATCCAATACTGGGTTAATTACACAGTTACCGTCACCAGCTAAAATAAGCTGATGAGTGTCCAGGTATGGTACGGTCAATAGAAAATTGTTCATGAACTTAGAATCGTCCCAATTTGGAGCATATACACAAGCTAATATAACAGGCAAACGGTACAGTTTACCCACCACAATAACAAAGCGGCCATTGGGGTCCAATATTGTTTCAGACACTTCAAATGATACTGATTTGTTGATCAAGATTCCAGCCCCCCTGGCCCTACTCCGAAAGGTTGAATGGAATACTTGTCCAACCCAGCCTCTTTTTAAACTCAAATGATCTGACCTGCGCATGTGCGTCTCAGTTAAGAAGGTTATATCCGTTTTTAAAAACTTAAAATGAGCAAGGACCTTGGTGCGTTTCATAGGATGATTTAGGCCTTTCACATTCCAATTAGTAAACTTAACTGACTGGCCACTCCTCCCAGAAGCCATATTTGAATTTGCCATATTTAATACTGGTAATATCCAGCAGACATAATCTGAGTTGCAGTAAATTAATTCTGTCACTCTGGTAGATGTCATGTTCGAAACAAAGTGTAACCACTAATGGACAAAATGAAAGACAAAAAAAACAACAAAATAAAAAAGAGACTTTAAGTACAAAAACACCACCACCCCCACCCCCCAGCACTATCCCGAACACAGTGCATATCCCAAGAGCAAAACACTGCAAAATTCTAACTTGGGTCTCTAATTTAACCAAAAACGACCCAAAGCACAGCGAGCAATCACATTCAGAAATATATATACAGTGGTACCTCGGTTCTCAAACTCACTAGAACTCGAATTTCTTGAAAGTCGAACAAACCAGTTTGACCTAGAACTCGATCTGAATATCAGAAGTCGAACCATGAACACTGACTTAATATAAATTGTACGCGCCAGGAAATGAGTCATACGACAATGCAATTCTTACTTGAATGCCTTCTTCACAGACTGGACGATTAACCAAATAAAACAGCGCAACATTACAGTAACTAACAATAAATAAACCACTAACTTACGTGTACTATTAGAGCATTTATGTCATTTATTTAAACTTTATTTTACCAGGTAAATTAACTGAAAACCACTGCTTTACGTGATATTCGGGAGAAATAGCAGATTACGCATCGGAACTGCCTGGGATACAAACGTCATGCATGTAACTAAACTCTTCAGCCAATAAGGGCAAAGGTGTGTTGTCACGGAGGCGGTTCCAGTTTGTGCAGCCGGGTGAGAGGTCGCAATGCATCTAACCGTAATGCATTGCGTCAGGATCAGAATGCGTTGCTTTAAGCCAGCGCTGTAAGCAAGTCGAACGCACCCAATGACCGGACTGGGGAAACAAAATTTACAAGCGGACTTAATACAGAGGACTAATGACAACAACCAGAAACAGCTGATCACATGGGGATCCCACACGAGCTTAACGAGGGGGCGTGGCACACGGAAGGAGCGGACGATCGGGGCAGGACAGGGGTAATGTTGGGATAATATCTTTATCGTTTTGGAAGCCATTAAGAAAAAAAATGCTCTTCTTGTTTTATCCTGTTCATTTTGTGTTGAAGTGCTTAAAAAAACACACACACACACACACATATTTAGGTGTCATTTTGGGGGGCCGGGAACCAATTAATTGGTTTTCCATTATTTCTTATGGGAAAAATTAGATCAGAACTCAAACTTTTTAGGATTCGATCTGGAGTCCGGAACGGATTAAGTTCGAGAACCGAGGTACCACTGTATAGTGCAAAATACCATGTATTTTGTAATGTCTCAAATGAAGTAGGCCTAAACTAATATTAGGCCACTAAACATAGTGTACTATCAAAGAGCAGCCCATTGGTTTTCAATTCAGTAGCTTAATATGAAATACTATGGTTTAATGGTTTAAAATTATAGTAAACAAAAGCAGCTCAAGAAAATCAACTATTCATATGTTATAGCCTATTTATATGAGGAAGAGAACAAGAATTCCCGGCATGTTGAAAAAAGTGCCTACACCAAACCTTTCCTTATAGACTAATAAGAACCGAGAGAAAAAAGGGAAAATAAATGTCTTTCTCATAAATTGAGCAACATAGCACTATCTGCATTTAGTAGGCTATAGACCTGGTTAATTCAACTTTGACACTGACGGTGAAATAAACCTGTACAGTTCGGTCACTTAAAAAACACTGACCGTTTTTGAAAGTTATGTCTGTACCTGATCATGATGGAGGAGAATGGTAGTCTTTATATACGAGATGGCCCGATGGGGATCGGTAAAGGTTTTTTCCTCGCCATCAAATGTGATACGGAATGTAGCTGGATAACGGAGACCAAATCTCACATCCTTAACAGTTCTAAGGAGCTGCTTTGCCTCTTTAAAGGCAGCTCGCTTCTTTGCTATCTCCAGAGTGAAGTCCGGAAAGATGTGCACACGCTTCTTCTGGCTGGAGAGGCGAAGGATGCGATCCTTCACGTCACCATGATGTACACGGATTATGAATGGTCTTGGCCTCTCCCCTTCCCGCAGCCTCGGTGCTAATGAACGGTGGCCCCAGTCCAGACGTGGAGTTTCCTCCAGGTTCAGTATCTCCTTCAAAGCAGTCGCGCAGAATTGCCGCGGGTTGGTCCCCTCTTGGCCCTCCTCTATTCCAACAATGCATTTAGTTGTCAGGTTACACACATCTGACTGCAGTTTTTTCGCAGCAGTTTCCAAAGTAAAGACTGTAGAGCTCCACGCCGTGGTAGACTGCTCGAGGTCGTCCAAACGCTCGGAATGCTGTGCATTAGCAGTCTGTAAGGAGCTAGCCGTAGAATGCAACTCTTGGCGGATAGAAGTTATTTCTTGCCAGAGGACAGCAGTTTGTGTATCTATTTTCGTGCCCAATAGTTCAATCGCTGTCATAATTTTCTCAACCGAATCCGAAGAAAGTTGCTGTGCATCACCCTCAGTGGTAGCCTTCTTGCTAGCTGTAGCAGGTTTCTGTGAGCGACTAGCCATTTTTAAACGGGGAGGAAAACAAAACTTTTAAACGCGTTTTCTTGCTGCCTTAGTCCTTCAATTAGTGATGTTAAACTTTTCGGATAAATATTTATCTATCAATATGGCTTCTGCAAGTATGTAAATATAATGAAAATGAAATTGCTCGCTGAGCTCCAGGACCTCACAGCCTCACGTGTCGAACGTCAACCGGAAGTTCCCATGCAATTGTTTCTTAAACATACCTTTACCTATCTTATCTTATCCTATGTTATCTTACGTTATGTGAAATGTCGCTATTTACATCTGACAGATAGCCCATCTCCACAGCCATCTCCAGAACCCCAGGGATGTCACTCAGCTGGTCCAGCACATCACTAGGAAATTTGACCTCATCTTCATCAAGTCTCGGTCGCAGGGGCACCCTCATTATCCCCGTACGAATAGTGAGCCTCAGAGTTTCCATTCCTCTGTTGCTTGCAGATGTGAGCTGAGCTCATGAAGTCGTTCCAGAACTGCTAGCACCAGTAATGAGCATAGCACTTGGCATCATAGGTCATCTTATTGTAGTTGCTTATATCGTAATTATTGAATTTTTCCATTTTTTCAATAACAAGAGAAGGGGACAAAAACGGTGGTGTTGGACCCATGACCAGCTGAGATGAGGGGGCCTGCACCAGAACGTGAGGCAGAGGGGTGGGATGAACTACGGCTGGGGCTGAAGATGGTTCTGGAGCTGGGCTAACTGGTGAGGCTACGCATGGGGATGAAGGAGGGGAGTCCATAAAAAGAGATGGAGAAGGAGGTAAAACAAAAGAGGATGGGACTGGTGAGGGAACTAAGAAGGAAGTTGATGATAAGGCTGGTGAGTAGGGCTCAGGGTGCGACGTTGTTGGGACTCGATGCAGGATGGTAGCGATCCCACATGGGTTGAATCGAAGGGGTTACTGGAGAATAGCAGCTTTTGTAAGTTCTTGGTATATGCCGCCCATCCGTCCTTTAGGTTTCCTCCTTCGTCCTGATAAAAGAATGACGGTACAATTATGCAAAATAAAGTGTAAAAATACAAGAGTCAAATCAATTGATGGCTGTTAGTGACAGACAGACAGCACACTTGCCAGTCAGTACTGCACATTGAGAAAAATACTGCCGTCTCATTGTCTCATTGGAGACAGGAAACGAATGCTTGGGAGACTTACGCGCTGGTCTCGGATTGGGCTGCCTGCATTTCCGTAGGGGTACTTCACCTATAAAAACACACCAGTCAGTGCACAGATTGCCTGATATGCAGAACAGCATTTACTATAGAGAATAGCAACGCTGGAAAGGTTCATGTGCACCAAGGCTAACAGCCCATTCAATCCAAATGCTGGCATCAGGAACTGACTATTCAATCAAATCATTTACTGTATATAAGTAAGTGAACTTTATTGTCATTCACACCATACAACAGTACAACAACGGAAGCATAGCTGAACAAAATTGCATACCTCCAGGCTCAATGTGCAGACATAAAAAGACAGGTGCACATAGTCAACATATGGATAACACAAAGAAAATTTCACTTCTTACACAGAAGTAATTAAGACTGTGTAAGACAGCATAAGGCAGCACAGGACAGACACTAAATATACAAACCAATATACATATATCTTGCGCCTTCCATAAATTCCATTATTTCTTTACTCTCAGGGTACCTAAAGTAAGAATTCTGCCTTTTCTGATTTACATTATGGGGACATATTCACCTGTTATCTTACTATTTCACAATGATTATCTGTGATGTTTAAACACATCACAGCAGCAGAATTTACCGATTCCATTATACAATACAGTAACCATGTGGATTAGAGCCCCGTATGTTTACCGTTTCATGGTAACAAACACGATCTATTACTGTAAGTAAAACTCCATCCATCCCTTATGAACATTTTATTTTTAAGTATTCCAAGACACACACTTCCAAAACAAGATGATTGTCACAGAATACAAGACTCAACAACACCAGACAGCCCTATTCTGACTTTCATTCTTCAAGTGTTGAGTTACTCTGGCCATCGTTTTGCCATTCTTACCGGGGCTAATGGAACCAGGGTTGTTTTCTGGAGCAATCCACACAAGTTTCGGGGTGACAATGAAACAAGACGGACCAATTAGTGCTGGGCTGTTTATCGGATATTTACGGAATATCGATATATTATCAAAACCAGATAAAGGAGGACACAATACAGTTTATATCGACATAATTTGGTCGTTTGTTAAAATCGGGCGCTATTAAAGACTTTGAATATAATTCCTTCCCCTTTTAGAAGTAACGCGAGAGCTGCGGTCCCGACGTTGCACAGACTCCCAGAATTCACAGCGAAAAGCGACCCATTCAGTTAGGATTCATGGGGGTTTGATGTAGGGCTTAATGCAATGGGACAGATAATATGTCACATGTGGTTTTCATTTAAAACTGAATATTTACCACACTTGAAGGAAATTTTCATGTATTGCTAATCTTCCTAAAAATACAGAGGTGGATCTATGCACTTATGCCGATATTATGTTTTGTTTACCCATGTTTACAGTTTTATCCTTAACATAGCCTCCACGGGTTTGCTCTAAAGACATCTCATTTCATTTACACAATGACAATAAAGCTATCTTTATCTTATCTGAGAGTGGAAGAAGCAAAATGACGCAATGCTAACGTTAGCATTAGCAAACAGCTGCCTAGTAATCTTTGGAAGTAACACGTTACTATAATTCCACTACGTTTGGCTGTAAGGAGTAATATAGCTAAATACCCTTTCAAGTTAAATAACACAATTAACAGTACCGAAATTTAAATGGACTTGTTACTTTTGTCTTTCGTTAAAATATTAAGTTACAAATGCGTCCTGTTCCGCTAATTTCCGGTTTATGATCTAACGCCATCCGACCTTACTGACAATTTGTCAGTTGTATTGTTTCGCACTGTCACAGCTGCAACACTAAAATGATATAACTACCAGGCATTGGCATTGTCTCCGCGATCCTTGAAAATCCATCGTCAAAGCATCTCTGTTGCAGAAACATCGCTACCGAACATTGATTCGACATTCCCCCGATGTCTGCGCCATGTTTCTCAACAGCGAGGCGACGTTAATGTGCTCACTATGCTACCTATAGCCCACTGTTATTTTTCCTTATTTGGCTTTATAACCCACAACAGGTTTATAGTATATATGTATTCCTATAGGGTAGATGTGTTCTGTTAGCCCCACATGCAGGCATACTGTTTAAAAGCACATATATAGAAACAATCCATTACAACGTTTACTGTTTGATATTGACAACATGACAGAAACAGAAACACTAGGTTTAACATTTATGCTGAAGTGATTATAACACAGCAATACTGTCCGATAGTGGTGGGCGGATCGATCCAAATATCGATAATAATGTTGGTATTTATATTGATCAATACCAGTTTAATGAGATCGATACTTATAAGTTTCAATCTCTCTCCCGAATGCACCGCAGCTGTGTGTTCGCGCTGCTGCTCTCAATTGCTGCTCCCAGCTGTCACATGACTCAGCGGCGCCAGGCTAGCAAACAGGCGCGGGCGCACACACATACACACACACACTATAATATTTCTAATAAAGTATTTTAATAGTGGGTCGCTGAGCCATGCTCACAATAATTAACCCTCTGGAGCCTAGGGGTAGGAAACACACTTTCACTGACTGGGGCATGGTCACACATTTCTTCAAATATCATAAACTTAATTCATGACAAATAAATTATTTCTTATATATTTGGTTTGGCAACAAACTCATCTTAATCTTAGTGTACTTTGTAAATATGTCAAATTTATGTGAAGTTTGTAATTTGACATTCAAAGTATAGACATTGCAAAATGCAGTTTGGAACACTTGCAGAAACATTATAAAAGTACATAGTAAGCAATGCTGGCAGTTTGTTTTGATCCCAGATATCTGATCACCAAAGTCTTGGCTACATGAAGATGACTAAATGGTGTAGTTGCAACATTCATTTTGAGGGGTTAATCATATCATAATTTACTTACTAATTCTAATAATATGTCTAACATAATGTAGACATCAGATTTGGGAACTGATATTAGCCCGGTAGGACGGGGTGATCTCACCCCACCCAGTTTGGAGAAATTGGGAACTGACGGTACGCCAGCAGGTCAGGACGACCTGGCACGAGACACGAGGAAAACAGGAACCCACCATAGAACGGATACTTATTTTTGCTTATGCTTAACAAAAGAAGGAAACACGTACTTACTGATCAATTAGGAACATGTACTCACTGGCTAACTAGAGCGAATGTCAAGATGTGTTGTCGTCACGCGAAGGGAAAATTACCGAGAAGGGGGGGGGCGACACCCCAGAAGGCCTATAAAGGGACAGCCCCGATATTTATGGATTGAGCTTCTTCCTGTACATGCTGAATGTATGTCAGATGGTTGCTCCCAGATTGCAATCTGTCAGAGAATAAACTGGTGACTTGCAACTACTCCTCGACTGTGCAATGAATCTCTTCTTATCAACGGACCCGGCGGAGTTCTGACTCCAACAATTTGGGGGCTCGTCCGGGATGAGCAGGAGATTCGCAAGATTCGGCTAAGTGGTGACGCGGCCCACTTAGACACAGAAAACTGCGAGGCGCCGACTAGAAGAGGTGAGCAGAGCCTGTTATATCAAAATCTGCACATTGGATATGTCAAATTGAGCAGTTTAAAGTGTCCAGTGGCCCGTCTGTAAATTAGCACAAAGAGGAGGCTGCGGGTACCAGGTGTATATGGGGTTTATGTACTGTGTTGTGTGATGTGTATGCATTGTGCTTTGGGAAAGTATGCAGCGAGAGAGTGTGTGAGAAAATAGGATTTTAAGGAACGGAGGGTACGGGACCCTGCCGTAAAATGGGATTTTAAGGAACGGAGGGTACGGGACCCTGCCGTAAAATGGGATTTTAAGGAACGGAGGGTACGGGACCCTGCCGTAAAATGGGATTTTAAGGAACGGAGGGTACGGGACCCTGCCGTAAAATGGGATTTTAAGGAACGGAGGGTACGGGACCCTGCCGTAAAATGGGATTTTAAGGAACGGAGGGTACGGGACCCTGCCGTAAAATGGGATTTTAAGGAACGGAGGGTACGGGACCCTGCCGTAAAATGGGATTTTAAGGAACGGAGGGTATGGGACCCTGCCGTAAAATGGGATTTTAAGGAACGGAGGGTACGGGACCCTGCCGTAAAATGGGATTTTAAGGAACGGAGGGTATGGGACCCTGCCGTAAAATGGGATTTTAAGGAACGGAGGGTATGGGACCCTGCCGTAGAGTAGGACCTTCAGGAGCGGAGGGTACGGAACCCTGCCGTAGAGTAGGACCTTCAGGAGCGGAGGGTACGGGACCCCCGCGTGTCCTAGGTGTGGCGACCCCCCCTACTTGTTGACGAGCGATAGGGAAGCTGGGTGTGAAACCCGGGGAATTAGGGACCCCCCGAACTCAAGATAGGCAAGAGGGAAAAGGTCCTCGCTCTAAAAAATATGTGAGAGAATGAGAAGGATGAATTAAAGCTATTTGCGCTGTTGTGCTGATTTGTGTGTGAGCAACGCTGTGGGCTCTTCCTGTCTTGGGTGCTTATCACTCGCTCCCAGCTGGTTTGGCTGGGATTGAGCTTGTGAGGTGCGCCCTATTCAGGGGGGAGACACAGCAGTAAGCTACGTGTGAATGCAGGCTCAGTGTGTGTGAAATTGTTGTTTCATGTATTGGTGGTGTTTAATAGTAGGATATTCCACTACAATATAAAGGTGTACTAAGTGTGGTTGGGTGAACCCACGGCCAGAGGCAAAAACGCTCTGATAATAAAAATAAATAAAATAATAGATAGGAAAGAAAATAAATTAATATAAAAAGTAATATACCGTAATAAATAACTACTAAGAATAATAATAAAATAATACTAACCTAGCTGGTCCAATCACAATGGATCACGAGTTTGATCGAGAGTTAGATGATGGAGGATGGGGACCTCCTAATAATATAGTGTGGAAGCCCCTAGCACGGCAGATTCAGGTGGTGAAGGACACAGTGAAAGGGGCAAGTAGGGAAAAGTATGAGAAGGAAAGGTGGGAGTGGTCCAGGTTGGCGTTATTATGGCAGGGGACAGATCACCTCCACAGAGATAAGTCACCCTCTCCCGCAAAAACACACCCAGACTTGCGGTGAGGATCCTCCTCCGGCATATGCAGGCCGGAGGGTGTTTCCGACACCCCCCACAGCCCATATGTGCCCAGTGATTAATGTCACAGGAGGAACCCTCCACATCCGCGGGCAGGGGAAAGAGGAAGTCACAGCCTGCGCGCAGTCTGAAAAAATGTCGGAGGGGGGCTCAGACGTCGAGCCTGAGTCCTATAGTCGAGATAAAAAAGACAGGTCAGAATTACGGGACTTTACACGGGCACTAGAGCAGTCCGCGTTCTTTGACAGAGTATTGAGGGAACAAGCACAGGTGGACCTACTGTTAGAGGAATTTGACGACGAACACTTAAAGGAGCGACTGATACAAGGACTGAGTAATAACTACACAGAGGGGGTGCAGGGCCCGTCTAAAAATAGATACGGCCTGCACTCCAAAAGGCCGAAGCAGCTCCCCTTATTACAGGGAGCACGGGATGGAAAGGAGAGATACAAACCTTTTTCTATAAGAGATGTGCAGGCGTTAGCAGATAAAATGCCTCCCCCGGCTGAGGGAGGAGGACAGTGGATGGATAAGTTAGACCAATTCACTCAGGGCACGAAGCTTGCCCTGGGAGATTTCCGGGCGGTGGCAGCCCGTTGCATGACTAAACATTCCTTACAGGACATAGAAGACAGAGCAGGGACTATTACATATGCAGACAGTGCGAGTCTGAGGACGGTGGTGATGGATTTGGGTGACGCCATGCGGGAGATGTTCCCCGCCCCTGGTGGGGCAGCCGTTCCAAAGTTTACATGGGACCCTAAACTTCACCCTAGAGATTATTTGGATGAATGTAAAGAGGATTGGACCCGTTGTACCGGGTGCCATCCAGGGAAGGATGGGGTGCAGCGGGAATGGTTTAGACAGGCAGTGATGGAGGGAGCCCCAGAGGGAGTGAGGGCAGCTATATTGGACGACCCAGATCTCCCAGGAGCGGACTCACAGGTGTGGGACCGGCACGTAGTGCACCATTTGCAGAGGGCAAAGGAGGAAACACAGAAAGAAGAGGGCGACCTTAAGGAACTGCAGTCGCAGCTGCTGAAGCTGCAGGTGGGTGAAGCAAGAAAAAAGGCTAATGAAAATAAAAAGACAGGGCAGGGAAAGCAGATGGTGGCAGGAGTCTCCCCAGAGGGACCACCACCTCAGCCACCTGGTCCCTGGAATGGGACACCCACCTACCAACAGGGAGGGTGGGGCCAACAGTGGGGAAGGGGCCGAGGCGGTTGGGGTCGGGGATACAGGGGCCGGGGCTGGGGAAGGGGCGGCCCGCAAAGGGGACCGCCGTCAGGTGCCTGTTACAGGTGCGGGGCAGAAGACCACTGGGCAAGGGATTGTCCAGCACCTGCGCCTAGCAGTGTACGCGGCAGGGGAGGACCTCCTAGAGTCCAAGTGCAGGCACCCAACCCACAGGTGATGGCACCACACCCACAGGCGGTTCCCCCGGCAGGACACTACCCGGTGATGGACGGGGGGAGTGGGACTGGTCTCCCTCTCCCCAGTGACGGTGCCCACGAGCGGCCCGGGAGGCAGACCCCATGCTCTCCCTCACGGTCATGGATAAGTTCCAGTGAATCTCCAGGGCAGGGACATGCTGGACAAGTTGGGGGCCTCAATTTTGTGCAGTGCAGATGGACTGGTGGTTACCCTGCCGGAAGGCACTCGCCTGCGTTGTGACGCCCGGACCATGGGCTCAGGACAGTGGCTGGTGTAGCCAGTCCAGAGTCAGGCCCTGGCAGACATCTATTGGGGCCTGCTGGAACCTGGCCTGACTGGCATCCTGGCGGCCTACTCAGCGTGGCGGCCCTGGATCTCGCTCCTAGAGCCCTACAGTATGTGCCCCCACCTGACCTGCCTCATGTGACCCTTTTCTATGATAGGGAAAGGACTGAATGGTATGAGGAACTGTTTGCTGAGCAACTAGAAGGCCGACAGTGGCAAGTTGCCTCTGAGAATATATATGTGGGTCCTGAAGGAGTAGACTCGGCCACACCGCTGACCCCAGAACAGCTGCCCTGGTACATGATGGGACAGGAAGCCGTCCCACATGTCTCTCTAGCCCTCCATCCCAAGCACCAGCCCAAGGATTTGGGCCCGATGGTTAAACGGGCCAGAGAGACCAAGGACTGGGTACAGACCCAGATCCCACAGATCTCTTATTCACACTCCTGCAGTACTTATTGCATACAGGTCGCAGCACAGGACACAGCCCTCTTGCAACATGAGCAGATAGCTAGAGATCCTGGGCGTGAAAAGATGGACCACCCAAAAGCAGCGGCCCTCTTGGCATCTTTACCAGACTCATTGTGGTCCACCAGCCCCATAGATGTGGGCCTAATATCTTGTGCACCAGTGCAGTTCCAACTTCAGCCAGGGGAAGGCCCCCTCTGGCTCAGACAGTATCCCCATAAGCAGGCAGCAGAGGACGGGATAGCCGAGACAATAGACGGCCTCTTACAGGCTGGGGTGTTGGAGCCTTCCACGTCTTTGTGGAACACCCCTATCCTCCCGGTGGAAAAAGCTGGAATAGGGAAGTATCGGATGGCCCATGATTTGTGTGCCATAAATAACCTCCTGCTGACCCCCACTGTTCCAGTCCCGAACCCATATGTTGCCCTTACTAATCTGACCCCACAATAGAAATGGTTCACATGCATTGATTTGGCAAATGTTTTTTCTGTCTGCCCCTGGCAGAGCAGTGTAGGGACATATTCTCCTTCACTTATAAAGGTTGTCAGCTGAGCTACACTCGCCTGCCCCAAGGATTCGCCCTTTCTCCAGGTATCTTTAATCAGGCCCTAAAGCAGGCTTTGCAGGGATGTCCTCTCCCGGACGGTGTCACCCTCGTCCAATACGTGGATGATCTCCTGATTGCTGCCCCAACATCGGAGGTGGCCCTACAGGCTACTCAGTCAGTATTGCTCCGACTGTCAGAAAAAGGGTTCAAGGTCAGTAAAGATAAATTGCAGGTTGCGCGGACAGTGGTGTCCTTTTTAGGTCGAGTGTTGTCCAGCGCAGGCACAGGACTCTCCCCAGCTCATCGTTCAGCTATCCTGCATCACCCAAAACCCACTACAGTAAAAGACATGTTGTCCTTTTTAGGCCTCACAGGGTACAGTCGCACTTACATTCCAGATTACACGGGGCTCACACAGCCCCTGAGGGCTCTGGTCCGAGAGCACGGCCTACGTCGCCTCAGTGCATCCCTTAATTGTGATCAGGCCTCAGAGGAGGCTTTTATAACCTTAAAGCAGAGACTAGCCCAGGCGGCAGACCTAGCCCTCCCAGATTACTTGCACCCGCTCCATTTGGATGTTTCTGAAACGGGTGACGTTGTGAACGCCATCCTGTTTCAGAAAAAAGGGGGAGAAAGGAGAGTGCTGATGTACGTCAGTGTAAAACTTGACACTGCAGAAAAAAGACACCCTGCATGCACAAGGTATGCAGCAGGAGTGGCCAATATTATTCAGAAAACAGCACACATAGTAATGGGACACGCGCTGTATATTTTGACCTCGCACAGCGTGGTGGCCTATGTAAACTCACAAACGTTTACCATGACATCACTCAGGCAGCAGAGACTTAGTAAAATACTAGAAGCACCTAATTTGAATTTTTCCCATGAAGGAATTAACATGGTCGACCGGATGAGCGGGGGAGAACCACATGTGTGTGAGTACCGAGTTCAAAAAGAGGAGGAAGTGAAGCTGAGCAATAGACTAACCCTAGAGGAAGTTATGCAAGAACAGGCCAAAGCCTCTCCAGAGGAAGAAAAAAAAAAAAAAAAAAAAAAAAAAAACTATGTGGATGAGGAAAGGGGGATCCAGGGAAGGGGGGATGTGGCAGAATAAGGAAGGAAAACCAGCCCTTCCCCCTGGGATTTGCCAGACAATTTTAGCAGAGGCTCACGGGGTTGGTCATGTAGGGGTGAGACAGATGTTAGAGAATTTGACTGCGTGGTGGCACCCGTTTATGAAGAAATGGTGCAGGGACACGTTCAGGAGTGTGTGACCTGTACCTTTCATAATTCAAGACCCACAGTGAAGCCGGAGAAAGGCCAATTTCCAACATGCACCAGGTCAGGGGAAGAAATCATCATAGATTACACAGATATGATTATTCCAGTGAAAGGGTTTAGGTATGTGCTGATGTGTGTGGATGCATTCTCAGGGTGGCCAGAAGCATGGCCCACAAAAAAGGAGGATGGCACATCCGTGATAAAGTTTCTGATCAATCAGTATATACCGAGACATGGGTTTCCCAACAGGATTCGGTCAGACAATGGGACCCATTTTAAGAACGAAGACCTCCAGACAGTGGAGAAAGCGTTGGGATTGAGACATGCGTTCGGAACTGTCTATCACCCGCAGTCCCAGGGAAAAGTGGAGCGAATTAACTAAACAATAAAACAAAAATTGGCAAAAATCTGTGCACAGACTAAAATGAATTGGGTTGATGCTTTACCGCTGGCACTGATGTCAGTACGGTGTTCTATAAATAGGGGGACTGGGTTTACTCCCTTTGAGCTCCAGACAGGCAGGCAGTTCCCAGGACCCCAGAGAGGGTTATCCTGGACCCCTGATGAAAAGGGGAAGCGAAATCCGAGGTCATATTATGATGGTTGGCAAGTTCTCGTTGCAGATTTCTCCAAACAGATCCAGGAAACGAGACCTGGGAAGCAGCCACCCGACCCACACACGGCAGAGTGGGTCCTCCTGAAAGTCATCAAACGGAAGTGGTCAGAACCCAGGTGGACCGGCCCCTTCCGAGTTACTGAGAGGACGTCACACGCAGTTAGTCTAAAAGGCAAAGGTGACACGTGGTTCCATTGGAGCCAGTGTGCAGCTGCAGAGGAGCCAGGCAGGACAACCGCAGAGATACAGAAGGACCTCGGAGAAGACACACAGAGCGTCAGTTCGGCTGAACCAGACACGACTCAGGTCTCAACAGAAGGGCAGAATAATCCCTTGACCTGAGCAGATCAGCAGGGTAGTCTACCTCTGACTGATTAAAGAAGTCAACACATCATCCGTCGCAGATCATCAGGACCAGGATGCAGAGATTCAAGATAAAAAGGGGACTTGTGGGGGGAACCAATGTATTGTGTGTAATGCTTAAATTGCTGATGATTATATTGCTTTCCATTGTCCAGACTGGAGAAGCCGCTCAGTTCGAGTGCGTGGGATCAGGGGGAGAGGTCCCTCTGAAGCTTCAGTACATAAGAGGCACCCCCACCACTTTCGTGTTCGACTTATGTGACGTGATAAATTGCCAGGAACAGAACGCATCATACCAGAGTTATGCGGTGTGGCTTTGCTGGGATTATTACTCAGACGTGGGACCCTTACTTTTGATCCCACGGTAGATTTCCCAACATACATAGACGCCATAGGAATACCGAGAGGAGTGCCAGATGAGTTTAAATTGGCCGACCAGGTATTTGAGAACCTTCCCATTATTGCAGCTTTGTTCCCCATCACCCCCAATAAAAATGTGGATCGGATTAATTATGTTCATTACAACGTTTTGCGCCTCTCAAATTTAACTAGAGACGCAGTGGCGGGCCTGGCAGAACAATTAGGTCCAACTTCCCTTATGGCGGTGCAAAATAGGATGGCACTAGATATGTTACTAGCTGAAAAGGGGGGAGTGTGTGCTATGTAAGGGGAAGTATGCTGCACTGGAAGCAAATTTTCACTAATCATTGCCTATAATCAAGGTGATCTCCTAGCGGAGATCAAAAGGGGGAATTGAGGGGTTAATCATATCATAATTTACTTACTAATTCTAATAATATGTCTAACATAATGTAGACATCAGATTTGGGAACTGATATTAGCCCGGTAGGACGGGGTGATCTCACCCCACCCAGTTTGGAGAAATTGGGAACTGACGGTACGCCAGCAGGTCAGGACGACCTGGCACGAGACACGAGGAAAACAGGAACCCACCATAGAACGGATACTTATTTTTGCTTATGCTTAACAAAAGAAGGAAACACGTACTTACTGATCAATTAGGAACATGTACTCACTGGCTAACTAGAGCGAATGTCAAGATGTGTTGTCGTCACGCGAAGGGAAAATTACCGAGAAGGGGGGGGGGGGGGGACACCCCAGAAGGCCTATAAAGGGACAGCCCCGATATTTATGGATTGAGCTTCTTCCTGTACATGCTGAATGTATGTCAGATGGTTGCTCCCAGATTGCAATCTGTCAGAGAATAAACTGGTGACTTGCAACTACTCCTCGACTGTGCAATGAATCTCTTCTTATCAACGGACCCGGCGGAGTTCTGACTCCAACAATTTGGATAAATAAATAAGAAAAACCTAACTCATGTAACTATTTCTGGCTCCTTTCATTGAATATGTAGCAACTTTAATGTGTATGAATGAACCATTGTCACCTGGCCACGTCCCTACCCCCCTTTTATGGCGCTGATGGGGACGTACAGTATCTGGATCGCGTTTCACCATTGCGCTGTTAATCAAATTACCATGCGAATGCGATTTGAATACGCGCTACACGCCCCCGATGCAGGTAAAACAAAGTAAGGTGACATGGTTTACTTTTTTGCCGATTCAACCTAATTTAAAAAACTTTAATACTTCCGTCAATGGATGTTTTGAAAAGAAGACAGATTACGGATTTTTCATGATTCTACATTAAGATTTGTGGGATTCAATAGAATTATAAAGAACATACAATGAATAGAGGAAAAGGAGAATATAGCTTAAAGCAGGGCATGATGAAAGGAGGGGGTTGATTCTAAAATAATACAACTAACAGAAATCAGGAACTGACAGTGTGCGAGCAGGGCAGGGTGACCTCGTCCCAGACAGTTGGAAAAGAGGAACAGATGCTTATTTTAACTTTTGCTTAACAAAAGGGGGCTGCAAAAATGCTGACACAATAAGATGCTGGGAGGGGGGACATGTGCTAACTGACAAACAGAAGCAAATGTAAAAACATGTTGATGTCACGTAGCTGGGAAAATACCAAAAGAGGGGGGAACACGTACCCGGAGGGCTATAAAAAGACAGCCGATAACTATTGTTCGAGCTTCTTACTGTACATGCTGAATGTATGTCAGATAGTCGCTCCCTGATTGTAATCAGTCAGAGAATAAACTGGTGACTTGCAACTACTCCTCGTCTCAGCTGTGAATCTCTTCTCATCCACGGACCCGGTGGAGATTACTTACTCCAACAGATTTCAGCGAGATATAAACTGAAATAGACGCGAAAAGTACGTTGCATCGCCGACGATGCACTCGACCCCAGAGGGTAAAACAGCAGGGATAGTTCGGGGTTTAATCATCAGATGCATGCGTTTATTACAATTGCACTACTACAACCCACACACCGGCACTGCTCACCGTGCACGTCGCCCCGTTTACTCCTCATACACACGGTGGGCGCACGCACACATACACACACACTACACACAACAATAAACATTAACCACTATACATGACATAACACACAGCACATTTATAATCACACAAGCGATTACTTATAACTATTTATAAGCTATCATCAGTCCAAGGAGTGACGCCGATGTTTCCGTTCTGCCTTATTTGCTGTAACTGTAGTTCCGCTTTTTGCCAGCAGGCTGCGCACAGACAGCGTTTCTGTGGGCTGCACATGGTATGTAGTTAGATTAGTATTTCATAACTGCACTGCAGGACATTGCGTAAAATCATTTTCTGCAGTAAGTATTGGAGTGTTTATAAAGGATCTTTTAAAAAATAATAATAATAATAATAATAAATCAGTTTCTCACAAACACCTCCATTCATGACTGACTGAAATATCAAGGATGAAAGTGATTAGGATCAGCTCAGAGAGCCCATGCCGAGCTGTTGCTAAAGTAGCAGCAGTCAACTTTAAACCAATGTTAAACAAATACTAGTCTGAAAACAATCAGTCATTAAAATTAATCAGCTTGCTAAGTTGTGTTTCCTTTAATAATATAAATGTTATAGAAAAATGGAAACCCCACGCTCTCCGCGAATATTAATCACCAAGATTTATAAAAACCGCAACTGTACTGAAAAATAACGTTGCTTATGAATGTTGGCAAGTAAAAAGTATTTGTACTTTGTGATCAAGTGCCATTCTTGGCACATCACACAACGACGAAATGTGTCCTCTGCATTTTAACCCATATGTGACATATTAGTGGGCGGCTATATTATTTAGCTTCATTCTTAAAATAATAATACTAATACCAATAATAATAATAACAAAACCAAATATCCTGTAAATTTTAGAATGTGAAATGGTCGGCTAAGTTGACCTCGAACGGTTCTGCGTACTCATTGTTTTTTTTTTTTTTCTTTTTCGTTTCTTGTTTTAAGAAACTGAAGCCACCCAATCAGCGTGCCAATGGAGTGACGTCAAGCGAAGGTTCAGAGAGATTCTAGAATTTATAGTTATTGCTACGTATATCTGGAAGCAGAAGCTGTAATTTTTTTTATTTCTCTCAGTCTTCATTTGGGCTTGGTTGGTGATTACTGTTCCTGTTCAATTCCTTTAAATAACTTCGGCAATGGCTCCTTTCAGTCGCTTGCGTAGTTTTCTACGCACTTGTCTGAGAAGCTTGAAGCGTTCCAACTTTCGTGTGGGCAAATCCACTGCACCATGCTCAAGTGTTGCAACGGGGGTTGCTATAAATGGCAACGCCCCTGCAACGGTCGGGAGTGGCATCCACCTCCCCAGTGGACACGGGGATCACGGGGATCAGTGGGCGGCAGTTTGGGAGAAAATTACAGCCCTCGAAGACGAGGTGGGCCGTTTACGGTCCGAGATCTCCCAGCTTGCCGGTGCCCTGACTCACCCAAATATGCCCCGGAGCAGTTCGGAGACCACTCTTATAGTCCCCACTTCAGCTCCAAGCTGTTTCCCGCCCCCTCCTCCTCCTCCACCGCCTCCTCCTCCACCGCCACCTCCTCCTCCTCCGCCTGCTAATATCCAGGGCCCGAAGCAGAAGAGGAGTCATCCTCAGGGAAGTGGCACAGGACCCACCAATGGCCCCAGCATGGTGGATGTTCTGGCGGAGCTGCCGCACATTAAACTGCGCCCAGTGCAGAGGTCGCCAGGTGGGACGCCAGTGACCAGGAGGGGACCGACGCAGGGGACGCCCATGCCCTCAGAGGACTTTGCTGCCATTTTAGCAGAAGCACTGAAGAAAAAGTTTAAGCATCAGAACCACTCTGATGAGTAAGAGCAGCAGTCCTCTGAGGCCTTTAACACTAGGTTTGCTAAACCTACGCAAATCTACGTAAAATCCCCTCGACCCGACCGGAATGGAACTCCGTAACCGATTCATGCTGCAAAAGGCAATGGAAGCAGAGAGGGAAGCTTTTGCAGCTGCTGCATCATTTGCTGCTGCTGTGCCAGGAACTGTTCAGACAACTCAGTGCCAGGTACAAGAGAGCTGCAACAGGAATCGCAGCAGATATATCTGCGCAAAGTGTTGCAAATTCACCTGCGCCAAATGCAGGCACAGAGGTTACTGGGTCTGCAAACGCTGCAAACACTGACTATGAAACCACTGAGATGATGAAGAGGAACTGAGGGACTGAGAATTTTTTTTTACTTCTTTTATTATTATTATTATTATTATTGATTCTGTTTTCAGTCTATTTTTGACAAATAAAACACTTGTGTTTCTATATTTTGTGAAATTGTGTCTTTCATATTTGTGGGTCAGTCAGAGTGTGGGATATTTTGTATAGATATGGCAAGCTTGCCAGCAGCAGTGGCGGTAAAGAAATGCAAATGTGGCAGGGTTCACAGGTAACTAGTGTTTTTGCACAACAAAAGCAGGAGGACAATGGAGCTAATGGCCTCTCCACCCGAGGTCGGGCCGAGGGAATTCTCACCAGAAAATAAAAAGCTCAGTAAACCTAGTGTTAAACCTTTTTTACTTAAACTTTTTTTACTTAAATTTTTTATACTTATAACATTTTTATACTTATATCATTTTTATACTTAAGATTTTTATACTTATATACTTTATATACTTAAACTTTATATACTTATACTTTGTGTACTGATTCTATATACTTATTAATAAATAATATATTTATATCACTATTATTTTTAAAAGAGTTGCTGATTTTGTAATACTGCTGCAGCATTCTCCACATGCTAATCACTGCCCCACATCGAATTGGCACTTTGATCAGCCACGAATCACTTCACTACCCCCTGTTGAATGTTGCATCGTATGTTGTTAGATATTTCGTAGTAGTAAGTACTTCATTATTAGGCTGCACAATATTGGAAAAGATGTATTTCTGCAATGAATATTGCAGTATTTATTTAAATTGAAAATGCTTAAAACAAACCAATTTCTCACAAACACATCTATTCATGAGTGATTTAAACGGCAAGGATGAAAATGATTAGGATTACCTCTTATGATTAGCTCTTGCCAAAATAGGGCTTGTAAACTTTTGTGGTACTCAGAATTAACCCAAACAACTATGACTCTATAATCCTCTATAATCACTCTCACTCTGTCACACTTGAATCAAACTCCAGACCTCACATGTAATGAGCAAAGTTTTCTTCTTTATTCAGCAATCCAGCATAGTGTTCCAGCCACACTCGGGTACAATGCACAATGCACCCCGCACCCAGAAATCAGCAGGTTAATATACTATAAGACGAATTCCTCTATATGGACTTCTAAGTCCTGATTGGTTACCAAACATCTGCAAACCAGGTTTCGAACATACAACAAACATAATACGCCACCTCTATTGGTCTACTTCAAGGATGTTCAACTTCCAATCCTCGTTAGGCCTAGGCCTCCTATGAGTCCCACACATAAGCCTGTCTATCCAGCCTAGGAAGGAGGGCAAAAACCCTAAACATTAGGGAAATTCCACTCCCAACCCAGCAAAAAGGTGCAACCCCCCCTTCGGTGTCCATGGCTGGCATGGCTCACAACGCTATCAGTAAGGGAAACCCCAACCCTATATTACCTAAATAAAGACTTCAGCGTAAACATATACAACCCTTATGGGTACATAACTTGCTTGTGTGTTCAAATGCTACCATACAACAAACTGTGTCTAGCATAGTACAGCAGCTACATTTCAAGGCCTCCTGCAGGTCCCCTTTCTCCCCCCGGCGATGTTCCCTTTAGCCCAGTTCTACAAGGTCTGTGGCCTGCAAAGCTGGTTCCGTGCAGGTGGCTGCGAGGCAAGGACACACGGCACCATCCCCAAAACAACAAAACCTGAGACACAAGAACAATCCTACAATGCCTCCCAACCCTGGCCTACCATCACTTTAAATTTCCCTTCCACACTTTGAACTAATGTTAAACATATACTACATAATCCTGAAAAGGAGTGGTCACTAAAATTAAACAGCGAAGAGAAAGCGAAGAACAGTGAGAGGACACCACTTTATGGTGTCCTCATCGACCCTTCGCTTGACCCTCTATAGCACAGGTGTCAAACTCCAGTCCTGGAGGGCCGGAGCCCTGCACATTTTTGGGTTTCCCCTCATTTAACACACCTGATTCAACTCCTTGTGCTAATTACCACACAGCTCTTGAGCTGAATCATTTGTGGTGGAACAGGGAAAGAACTAAGCTACACAGGGCTCTGGCCCCCCAGGACTGGAGTTTGACACCCCTGCTCTATAGTCTGCCTACAGAACCAACAGACCTGTGGACGATGCAGTTAACACTGGACTCCATTTCTTACTCCGACACTTGGAGTGCCCTGAGGCATATGTTAGGATTCTGTTTGTGGACTTTAGCTTTGCATTTAATACTATTCTATCGGAGCTAATGCGGACTGAACTCTCACAACTGTCTGTGCCTGATCCAAAATAACATATTATAACCACGATGGCCCAGTTTTACGCTACAATCATTGAGTCCATCCTCACCTGCTCCATCACAGCCTGGTTTGGATCAGCCTCTGAACGAGAAAAGGCCAGACTGCAACACATCATCCACTCAGCAGAGCGAATAATCGGCAGTAACCTGCCTACCCTCCAGACACTTTACATCACCAGAACCAGGAAACGGGCATACAAAATCTTTGAGGACCCATCTCACCCTGCTCACCACATCTTTCAAGCCTTACCCTCCATGAGAAGACTCATGGCAATCAGAACCAAGACCACAAAACACGCCAAGAGCTTCTCCCCTCAGGTAGTCTCTCTCATTAACCAAACCAGTCTCTGAATGGACGTTCAATTAATCGTCAGCTGCAGTGAAATGTCCACCAGCATAACCAGTGAACAACTGATAAACTTCCTCTATGATTATATTCTGCACTCTTGCACATTATGCACACATACTGCAAACTCTGTATACATATTGCACTCTTGCACATATAGTTGACTTGGCTGCTAATTAATAACGGCACCATTTAAGAGCCCTTTAAATTATTATGCCATTTATGTAGTTTATATTCATACTACAATTATTACTATGTACACACATATATAAATATCATAATACCATCATCACTGCCATTTATAAAATTAATTATCATGTAATTATCATATTACCTAATTGCCAATCTATTGTTTATTACCTTTCTGCATATGTCTTTGCTAAACGTGGTATGTTCTTTGTAATGTCATGTAAAAGCACCACCAAGGCAAATTCCTTGTATGGAAACATATCTGGATTCCGATTCTACATCCTTCATCAGTACTAGAAAACTTCCATCCAGCGTTGCATTTCACTTTGACGCTGTCGCTTTTGAAACACTTTTCTGTGATCTAGCTCTTGTTTTGGTCGCCGGCTATCATCCAACAAAAGGTTCATTTCAGCTCTCCTAATCTGACATAAACCACACTCACAAACACTTTCGGGTTACTGTGCCACCGGGAAGGGATGGACTCCGGTCAGGATGGGTTTCCAGCATTTCCTATCCTGGCTGTTCTCTTTAGGGACAAACACAAGAATGGAGTCTACCCAGCTGGAAATTGTACGTTCCCTGTACGTTCAGAGAACGTACCCATTGGTGTAAAGGACGTCGCTGTGTAACCTTCCCAGAATGTTCCCGGGATGTCACGATGTGGAGTTCTTTAGACGTTCGAGGAACATCATTTTGGGAAAATTCGGGGAACTTTCAGGACGTGTTGGTAACGTTTCGGGTCCTATGTGGTCTTTTCATCACTTTCCCAGGATTTTTATAGATCTTGAGTGACAATTACAGTAACCTTTAGGGGACCTACCTGGAATGTTATTTTTTAGTCCTTGCACCACCTTCTCAAAGCTAGGGCTGTACGATCACATCACCATATGTGATCTTTCCACGAGTAATACTGAGATTTTTATGCAACAGAAAAGGAGAGATTACCCAAAATAACCTGTAATGAAATAGGACTTGTTATTATCTACCAATTAACATAGTGTGACAAATAGGTTAGTGGTGTTACCCCGAGCTGCAACAACAGACACAAAACAGTACCTAATCCAATGAGTAATATTGTGCATGCGCACATCACAATGATGCGGAGGTGGATTTTTCGTACAGCACAACTCAGATCGTTTGCAGAACTTTAGTAACATTACAGGGACTTTTGCACAACATTTAGGTGACTTAAAGTTTAATATATGCAAAACGTGTTTACACTATAAAACAATTATATCCAATGCATTTCAGTTCTTATTATTTCTTTTATTGTTCATAATTCGAGTGAGAGAGAGAGAGAGAGAGAGAGAGAGAGAGAGATGTTTTGGTTTTGGACCAAAAATGACTCAGATTATGTAAAACAATTATTTAAACAAATTATTTACATGAAACAATTACTTCAGTCACTGTAGTAACATCTAAAATGTTCTTTTCTCAAACTGAGCTGAAACCATCCAAAAACACTATCAATAAAAAAGAAAGAAATGTTTGAGAGAAAACTCCGTCACTGTCTTCAATTTGATATCGTGTAGATGGCCCAGGTTCTTCTTCCGCTGCCTGAAAATCATAAATAACAATATTTCCCAGTCACTTCGTTTACTTTTTAATTGCTTTTGATTACCCTTAGGTGTACAGGCTATGAGGTAACTTAGCATATTAACCAAATGTGTTTGCCATGTAAAGTGTGGAAATATAAGACAAAACTGAGATTATTAGTGGTTAGACTATGAGTAGGTGTCCATGAATTTGTGACAGAAACAAAGGTTTAATAGAGAGACAAGGTGAAGGGTAATAAAAGTAACGAGTTACACTAATATCTTGGATGTCCTCCTGTGTTGCCATAAAATGTTACAGCACCTTTGTCACGACCGGGTGACGGGCGAGCGAGTGGGATGCGGAAAAGCAGGAGCAGGGAGACCGCAATCCAAGGGCAACAGGGTTTATTATGGAGAACAAGCAGACAGGGGAGCACTCGGTTAACAACGTCAATGACAGACCTGGGGAAACAGACTCGAACGCGGACTGAAACACACAAGACAAGCCGAAATAACAGGAAATAGGTGATCACAATCAGGGTAGTGCACGTGAGTAATGAGGGGACGTGGCACACACGAGGATCGGACGAGCTGGGCGTGACGACCTTGGCTTGTCCGATTTAAGTGAACAGGTACTACGAATTTAAAAATGGCATCAATGTGCAGTGCAGTTTTAAGTGTTAACTGCTCCGAAGAAAAACAAAAAAAACTTACAGGTATTGGGTGGATCTTTGCACGGTGAGGTGCGTGTTTTAGGGTATCCCCTATATAATTTTCAATGTCCTTCTCGCTAACCCTCGGAAATTGTGCAGCACAAGCTCCTAGAAAAAATGCAGTATTTAATAAATATTAAACAATGGGTCTATGCAATGTAATGGACATTTTGTGAAATCTAACCGTTTAACATACTAGGTAATTTAAAACAACATGGTGGAGTGCTGTTCCCAAGAAGGACAGCTTTCCTTTTCGGCCTTTCAGGCTGTAACTGTGACCAGACCTCGTTTGTAGCCATCTTTCTGAGGGTTCTCCTCACAACGTCCCCAATGCTGCAGCCTCCCATCAGACTAAAAAAACGGATCTATACAACATATGAAGATAAATACTTAAAAACAATTCTTAGTGTTGCAATTAGACAAACCCTTTTAAACAGCAATATAGCATATCAACATTCCATCTTTTGTTTTTGTTCTGGGCCCTCCAACTGCAATTTGAATCCCTCAAGCTCTTGCACTGTCCTGCAGGGCTTCTCAAAACACATGTTCTCCATGGACGCCGGGCCAGGGGGATTTTTTTGAATGGTCTGGACCAGGTGTTCAATACTGTTTCCAGTGTCTGCCTGCATCCTTTCAATGGCCATCATGATTTTTTCATGGATGGGGTCTAGGGGGCTTAACAGGGTTGCCAACTAACGCATCTGGCGTGACACTTAAGGCCAATTGATGCTTCACTTTTCCGTGTTCGTTTTCAGATGCGGACAAGGGGACGTCACGTAAATTTCACAATTTCTCGCGTTCGATTTTTACAATCTTATCCTAATTTTATCATATCCTATGTTATCTAATGTTATACAACCTATCCTATCCTTATTATATATTATTTTATGCTTATCGTAAGCTATCCTAATTTTATCGTATCCTATGTTATGTTATATAATGTTATCTTAACCTTATCTCTACTTATCATTATCTTAATCTTATCCTTTATCTTATACAATCTTATCTTAAACTTCTTCTTTTAACCTATCCTATCTTGATTTTATGGTATCCTATGTTATGCAATTGTTTCTTTTTTTTGTCAATGTATTTTTTATTGGTTTTTCCAGACATACAAAAACCCCCCACAGGTACAAGCATTAAGACAAATAAACATAACACCACAAGACAAAAAAAATAAAAAAATGTAGTCACTCAGTTACTTTGTACACATCACACATTATCGAGAGTCAAGGTGCATTGTCAGCTGTTCTATATGAGAAATAAAAGGATGTCATACCATATCAAACTTTCCCACTGATCCATGCAATGCATATCTAATCTTTTCAATCTTAAGGAAAAACATGACATCACATATCCATCTAACAAAGGAGGGGGGGTTTCTCATTTTTCCAATTTAAAAGAATGAGTCGCCGAGCCAAAAGGGAGGAGTAGGCTATACAATTTAATTGTGTCTTTCGTAATGGGAGATCATTCAATGGTACGCCAAAAAGTCCAATAAAAGGACAAAGGTCAAAGGTTACCCCCGAAATCACAGAATACACCTCAAATATTGAAGACCAGAATGCAGTCATACTTGGACATGACCAAAAAGTGTGAAAGAGAGTAGCAGGTGCTTGTCTACATCTGTCACAAATAGGATTAACCCCCGGGTAAATCTTGGATAACTTAACCCCAGACATGTGAAGTCTATGTACAATCTTGAACTGAATGAGGCAGTGCCTCGCACAAATAGAGGAGGAGTGGATTCTTTGAAGTATGTTAGACCATTGACCATCATTAATAGTTGTACCCATATCCTTCTTTTACTATTGTCAGTGAAGAACCTTCCATGTCAAATATATTTGTGTACAGCTTTGAGACGGTTCCCCTAAGCTCTGGCTGACTTTCTATGATTGAATCAAGAAATGATGTCTGAGGTAGTGAAGGAAAATGACTGACGTTATTCTGTGTGAAATGTCTAACTTGTAGGTATCTGAAAAAGTGATTTGCTGGCAGAGCAAACTCCTGTCTAACCTGATCAAATGACATGAAGACGCCATCCTTATATAACATCTTAATATTCAACGCTCCATTTTTAAACCATTGTCTGAATGCATTATCTAATAGAGAAGCTGGAAATAGCAGGTTGGCCATGACAGGGGCGTAAACAGACATGGAGGCTAGGCCATAATGTTTACGAAACTGAGACCAGATCCTTAGTGCAGGGCTTAAAGTATTCCGGCACCGTGCCGGATCTCCGGCGTGCGGCCGTGAGGGAAAAAAATAATAATATTTTAGAGCCTGCGCATGCGGTTTAATATTTTCGAGCCAATTTATTTCACCTACCAATCATATGAGAGGAACGCAGCTTTAACTAACGTTACAAGCCTATCAGAAGCAGAGAAGGGCGGGTCCTTGCAACACGGTATGATTGACACCCATACGTCAATGTCACGTTAGCGTTGTCGGAGAAAAAAAAATGGAGCGCAAGTTTATGAAGCCTGGGGATGATGTCCTAGCAATAGATAAAGGACTCAAAAATAAATGGTGCTGGGTGTGGATTGAAGAAAGTAGAAATGGCGAGCCTTTTGGCAGTTGGTGCAAGAAACTGAGAGAGCCCGGGGCTTGTTTCTGCACGATTTGCTCGAGGAAGCTACTGTATGCCAGCAGCGGTAAGAAAGTGCTTGCTTGTCATGATTTAGACTCCGGTCATAGAGCCACTGCCCGTGCACTCAAACTTACCACGACGTTGCCGGGAGCAACTGTTACAGCTGACACACCGTTGTCTATGACTGACCGTGTCTGCGATTTAAAAATACGTTTGTGCACATTTATAGCAGAACATGATTTGGCATTCAGAATTTCGCATCCACTGGTCACCCTGTGTAAAAAACTGGCAGAAGACAAAAAAGCGTTAACTAGCCTGTCGGTTTCAAATCAACATGCGAGTTACATGAACACTCATGGAATTGCATTACAGTTCAAAAAATGTTTGTCTGAGAAGCTAAAAAAATGCATGTTCTCACTCAATGTTGATGAAGCAACAACCTTGAATATGGATAAAACACTCAATGTGCTTGTTCGCTTTTTTGATAATGAAAGCAACAGAGTAATAACACAACATCTGGCAAGCAGAAAAGTCAACATTGCAAATGCCCCAAACCTTATGCTGGAACTTAAAGATGTTATGCAGACTTATGGTCTTGAGTGGAGACAAGTTACCAGCATCCTCCTTGACAACTGTGCAGTCATGAGAGGAAAAAAGTCAGGCCTTGAAACTCAAGCAAGGAAGGCGAACCCATACCTCCTTGACGTATCTGGAGACACCGTGCACATGGTTTCCAATGCTGCCAAGGCCCTCATGAGTCCGTTCAGCACAGAAGTGGAAAATTTCTGCTCCGATGTCTATTATGATATTGAGAAGTCACCAAAACAGAAGGAGATTTTCTCAGACTTTCAGAGTCTGCTCCATCTTCCTTCCAAGAGCTTGATAAGACCTATTAGCAACAGATTTCTTCAGATGCTGGAGGTGTGCACCAGGCTGAATGAACTCATGGATGTACTGGTGGTGCATTATTACTATGTGCTGGATTGATTGATTGATTGATTGATTCCCTTTATTGCTGTTGCAATTCACCATGTCACTAGTCACAAGTACCAGCGAAAAGCAGGCCATCAACCCGACCATACATACACAAACATTATAGGGGGGCAGACAGGTCAGGAAGACAGGGGACTGTAGGAAAACTCAGAGAAACAGATTACGTGAGGAGAGTGGAGGTGAATAAAAAAAACAGCCCCCAGACTGTACTCCAGTAGGAAGTACAATATAGGAACAGAAAAAAAAACACCTCAGCAATAAGCACATAGTCACCACATCTCACAACACTAAAGTCGAGACTTGCAACAGGGTAGGGAAGGGAATCCAAATGAAGAACACAAATACAGGTAATGCTAATCATTTTGTAGTATAAATTAAGTATTTTTTAATGTGCTGTCTCTGCAGTTAACCATTTTTATTGTATTATATTGCATGTAGAGTGATGTGCTAGTTTAGAGTGTTGTTAGGTTTTATGTAGGAATAAGCAATGAAAATAGCCACAGTGGTGTGTGTGTGTGTGTTTGTGTGATACAGAAGGCTTCTTAATGAATTGCTGACGAGATATGCACTAACAGTTGAGGAAAAGACCAGAGTAGAAATTCTTCAACAAGAACAAGCCACAACATCCCGAATGGGAACACAAGCCAACCTTGACCGGAAGGCACGAATCTCTGTGCTCTTTACAGAGTTTGACCGATTCAAAGTCATGGTCGACATGTTCAGAGGTATCTTGTAGCAGGCTAACTTGTGTAGGCAAAAACTTTAGGCTAAATGTAATGAAAGTTAATAACAGTTGTTGTTTTTTACAAAGGGAACAGCCAGGTCTCTACTACAGCAATCAAGATTCAAGATTCAAGATTCTTTATTTGTCACATGTAGTTATAGCTGGTACAACATACAGTGAAATGTGTTTTCCTGGCTGAACTCCGACTGTGCTAGACGTAGGATAAGTGTATAAGTACTAACAGAGGATAAGTATAAAAAGAGGAAAAATGAATTTATGTACATCTATATACAGAAGTAAATATGCATTTACCATGTAATAAATAAAGTGCCATAGGTGCAGACAAGGTAAGGTGCAGATGTGCCATGAGGTACAGATGTTTTTATAATTTACAGATGGAAGAAATTAAGTTGTGTGTGTAGTTGTCCATTGTGTTGCCCCGTTATGTGCTGTGGTTTAGGAGTCTCACTGCTTGTGGGTAAAAACTCCTCCTAAACCGTTCCGTTCTTGTTTTCAGGCTACAGAGGCGTTTCCCAGACCTCAGTGGCCTGAACAGTTTATGGGTGGGATGGCCGGAGTCACTGGTGATCCTGATGGCCCGGGATCTGCACCTTTCAGTGTAGATGTCCTGCAGTGCTGGTAGAGGGGTTCTCATGGTGCGTTCTGCTGTGCGCATTACCCTCTGCAGGGCCTTCCGTTGCTGAACAGTGCAGTTCCCGTACCACACCGTGATGTTGTTGCACAGGATGCTCTCAATTACTCCAGTGTAGAATCTCCTCTGGATGTTTCCGGAGATCTTAAACCTCTTTAGACGCCTCAGGTAATAGAGGCGCTGTCTGCCTTTGCTGATGAGGAAGTCCGTGTGTGTATTCCAGGTGAGGTCCTCAGTAATGTGGACGCCGAGGTATTTGTAGTGGGAGACTCTCTCCACAGGGGTTCCGTTGATCTGGAGGTGGGTGTGAGTTTGCTCATCTCTCTGTCTCCTGAAGTCAATCACCATCTCCTTTGTTTTACTGATGTTCATGGAGAGGTGATTTGCCTTACACCACTTTGCTAGACCGTCCACCTCACACCGGTAGGCCCTCTCGTCATTCCTGGAGATGAGTCCTACCACCACTGTGTCGTCAGCAAACTTCACAATGGAGTTAGTGAGGTGCCTGGCCTTGCAGTCCGCGGTGTAGAGGGAGTAGAGAAGGGGGCTCAGCACACATCCCTGGGGGGCCCCTATGTTCAGTGTGAGTGTATGGGAGTACACATCCCCTATTCTCACTGACTGTGGTCTTGCGGTCAGGAAGCTGTGTATCCACCTGCACAAGGACGTACTGAAACCCAAGTCCTGGAGCTTTTCCGAGAGGGTGTGGGGGACTATGGTGTTGAATGCTGAGCTGTAGTCTATGAACAGCATTCTCACATAGTTACCACATCCCTCATCAAGGTGGCTCAGTGTGGAGTGCAGGACCTGTGCAACAGCGTCTCCGGTGGATCTGTTTGTCCGGTATGCAAACTGCAATGAATCAAAGTCAGAGGGAAGGAAGCAGCTGATGAAGGGTTTCATGAGCCTCTCGAAGGACTTCATCACTATAGATGTCAGGGCTACTGGGCGGTAATCATTGAGGCTGGCTGGGCGGGGGTTCTTCGGGATTGGAACAATCACTGATGTTTTAAAGCAGGTGGGGACTACCTGTTGGGCTAAGGAGGCATTGAAGATGCTGGTGAATACCGTGGTCAGCTGATCTGCACATACTCTTAGCACACGTCCCGGTATGCCATCTGGTCCCGCTGCCTTCCTGCAGTTGGTTGCCCTCAGAGCTCTCCTCACATCATGTTCAGACAGTATCAGAGGTGCCGGTTCAGCAGCGGGGGCGGGTGCAGCGCTCTGATTTGCCACCACAGCAGACACCTCGAAACGCGCGAAAAAAGCATTGAGGTCGTCAGCTAATTCCGGTTTCGTGCATCTCTCAGTGCTGGGTTTATAGTCTGTGATTGTTCGTAGCCCGTCCCATATACGTCGGGAGTCGCCGTGTTGGAAATGCGACTCCACATTGTCCTTGTAGCGCCTCTTAGCCGCTTTCACAGCCTTCCTTAGTCCATAAGAAGAGGCCTTGTAGCTGGTCATATCGCCCGAAGTGAGTGCATTATTGTAGGCAGTGGTTCGTGCCTTGAGAGCTTCCCGGACAGTAGAGTCTACCCAAGGTTTCTGATTAGGAAAAGTCCGGATTGTAGCCTTTGGGATGACAGTGTCCACTAGCATGCCAATGAAGCTAATCGCTGTGTCCGCGAACTCGTCAATGTTTGCGGAAGTATCCTGGAATACGTTCCAGTCTACGTCACTGAGTGCGTCCTGCAGCGTCGCCTCTGAGTGGGCAGTCCAGCGTCTGACCTCTCGCGTCACCGGAGCTTCCTGGTGTAGCCTTTGTTTGTATTCCGGTGCGAGTAAGATGGCGGCATGGTCCGATTTCCCAAAAGCCGGTAGAGAGATGGCTTTGTAGCCACCCTTGAACGGACTGTAACAGTGATCTAATGTGTTGTTACCTCTGGTGGGACAGGTGACATGCTGGTGGAAGTTAGGCATGATCTGTTTTAATCTGGCTTTATTAAAATCCCCTGCTACGATGAGGGCGGCGTCTGGATGTTTAGCCTGGTGGCCACTCAGCACATCATGGAGGTCCGATAGCGCCTTATTGTTGTCCGCTTGTGGCGGGATATACACTGCAGAGATAATCACAGCAGTAAACTCCCGAGGGAGGTAGAATGGGCGACAGAGAATGGTGAGAAGCTCCAGGTGGGGTGAGCATGACCGGGAAAGGACAGTGATATTCCCAGGGTTACACCATCTGTTATTGACCATAAAACAAACCCCACCGCCTCGCAATTTACCGGACTCTGCTGTTCTGTCCGAGCGGAAAACAGAGAACGATTCTGCCGGGGTTATCGCGTGGTCCGCCACAGAGCTGGTCAGCCAGGTTTCGGTCAGGCAGAAGATGTTGCAGTCTCTGATGTCGCGCTGGTACCTAGTTCTTGCCATGATGTCATCCAGCTTGTTCTCAAGTGACTGGACGTTGGCTAGCAGTATGCTAGGCAGTGGAGGACGGTGTGCTCTGGTGCGCAGCCTGTTCCGGACCCCTGCTCTTCGACCTCGGTATCGCCGTCTCCTTTGTCCCCGGCGACCTCTGGGGTCTTTGTTTCCGTCCCGGAGGATCTCTTTCGGCCACGACGTTGTGTCGAGTAAACCGGTAGCAGAGGTGAGTGAAAAGTGTTGTCCTATGTCCAAAAGTGAGCCAAAGTCATATTGAGTCAGACCTTGTGCAGCATGAGCAAAAAAAACGATGAAAAAAATAAATAAAACAAGAAAAAAGCACAGTCGTGCCGGAGCTGCCAGGATGGCGGCCGAACACACCAGCGCCATTTTAGAGTCATATAACCAGCTTTAGAAGTTATGCAGAGTTATATAGAAGTGTTCAAATAAACAGCAGTTTATTGTTAAAAAAAAGTGAATAAAGTGAAATTATTTTTAATCAGTATGTTATTTCCATATTTCAAATGTAATGGAAAGATTAGACATTCAATTCCAAGGCAAAAAATGTAAAATACTTTATTAAGTGTGCATTTTTTTTACAGGAAATGAAGAGAAGGAATATTTATCTTAAGAAAAAAATATAGCAGTGTTGTGAATTTTTTCTTTTCTCTTCAGCCACAAACATTGACATACACTTAAAACATTTTAAAGATTTAACTGATGATAACATCTGATTATGATCTGATTAACATCTGACAAAAACAATGATTATGCACCAAAATATTACTTCAGTAATTTAAAGTTAAGTTAAATCTTGAAAAATGTCTTAAGTTTATGTCAAGTGTTTGAAAAATCTCAACATTTCAATTTTTTTTATTTTTTTTTGGGAACAGATTCATATTCCGTTTCCTTTGCTTCCAGTAAAAAAAACTGCAGACCTGGTCAAATTCGTTAATAATTTGATTTGGAGTAATTTTTCCATTACATCTGATATATGGAAATAAAAGCTATTAAAAGTATTTATACTTTATTCACTTTTTTAAAACGCACTGCTATTTATTTGAACTGTATGCAACTTGTCTTTAATTCTGTTTTCTTGTTGGGTTTTTTTTACGCATGTGAAAATGTCAAATAAAAATAATTTTTTTTTTAATGTTTGCAGGCATACTTTCAACATTTCAGGGATTTTTGAAAAAAATGCAACATGAAAAACCAATGGCGCACTTGCTGCACGTGGAGATGGTGGCCCTAGTTCGAGAGCTCCTCAGCAAATTTATGAAGCTGGAAGCCATCCCACTGAGTGCAAAGGATATCATCAAGGTTGATGTCCGGAGTAAAGATTTGCAACTTTAAGACAAAAGGTTGTCTGTTGGAAGATACTGCTACTCTGCACTAAACAAGGCCCGTGTGGAGAGGCTGATATGGGTGAGAAACATTTACAACTCTCTCAGAGAAGGGTACATGAAGTCATCAGAGTTCCTTCTCAAAGACCTTCCTCTGGACAACAAGATAATCACCTCACTTTCTGCACTCACTCCCTCTCTGATTCAAGATGACTCCATCTGTGGGGCTTTTATCACATTAGGAGAGGCCTTGCCTAATGTGGTCGCACCAGAAGAGATTGGTCAGGTGGAGGAAGAGATACGGGCGTACCAAATAGAGGTGGACCTGGTAACGTGTGCCCAGAACTACATTGAAGAAGAAGGCCGAGTTGATGTAGATTGGTGGAGCAGAGTTGTATCCATGAAAAATCCAGAGAGAGGTGTGAGATTTCCCATTCTGGGTCAGCTGGTCAAAGCACTACTTAGCATTTTCACAGGCCCCCTGGTTGAGGGATCATTTAATCTCATGGGTGATATTCTTGAAGCAGACAGATGCTCCATGAATGTGGAAACTTATGAGAGCCTTGCAATTGTAAAATCCACGATTAAAGCAAGGGAGTGGACAGCATCGACAATGACAATAGACCAGCCATTAAGGTGGTCTTGCCTGTCATCGTATCAAACATATCAAAAACATCTGCAGAAAAAGAAAGAGGCACAACAGGCACAAAAGAAGAAAAGGGTGAATGAGGCAGCAAGGATTCGGCCATCACAGATGGCAAACAAACTCATACGGCAGGCCAGGAATATCGCTGGATCAGCCAAAGCCTCCTCTAGACGAGTCAAACACTCATCCTCGTCCACTGGACCATCCAGACCTTTTTCAACCTCCTCTGGACCAGCCAGACCCTCACCAACCTCCACTGGACCATCCAGACCCTCACCAACCTCCACTGGACCATCCAGACCTTTTTCAACCTCCTCTGGACCAGCCAGACCCTCAGCCTCCTCCTCTGGACCATTCAGACCATTTTCAACTTCCAATGGACCAGCCAAACTCTTTCTCTCTCCCTCTGGACCAGCCAAAGCCTCATCTTCATCCTCTGGACCAGCCAAAGCCTCATCTTCATCCTCAGGACCAGCCAAAGCATCATCTTCATCCTCTGGACCAGCCAAAGCCTCATCCTTATCTTCTGGACCAGACTCTTCTGGACTAGCCAAACTCTTTCTCCCTCCCTCTGGACCAGCCAAAGCCTCATCCTCATCATCTGGACCAGCCAAAGCCTCATCCTCCTCCACTGTACCAGCTCCATCTTCTGGTCCAAATGTCTTAAAAAGAAAGAGTTTGCAGGACTTTGCTTACAACCCAGAAAAAAAGAAAAAATAAGTGATAATGGCCTTGATTTCACTTCTAATCTTCAGTTTAGCAGGTCAGTTCTTTAGCACTTTGAGCACTTGTTATTTATGCACTTTAAGCACTTGCTATTGTTTAGCAGTTTTTTTTGTACTTTATTTTTGTTATTATTGTCAATATTTGAAGTAAGTCCTTCAAATAAAAAAGTCCCCCCAAAAAAAAGTTCAACTGTAATGAAAAATAACGTTGCTTATGAATGTTGGCAAGTAAAAAAGTATTTGTACTTTGTGATCAAGTGCCATTCTTGGCACATCACACAACGACGAAATGCGTCCTCTGCATTTTAACCCATATGTGATATATTAGCTATATTATTTAGCTTCATTCTTAAAATAATAATACTAATACCAATAATAATAATAACAAAACCAAATGTAGCCAGGTCTATAAAGCTACCATAAGGCTTTGAAGCTATTATAGAGCGTAATTTGTAAAGAGGGAGACATGAACCTTACAATAAGTTGTGTATACCAAAGTGGGCAGCTGTCTCTTTAAGACGCTCCTGAGTGCCAAAAGGTAGGGTGGGAGTTTTTTTTTTCCGGCGGGTTTTTCTAGACGGAGGAAGGCGGGTAAAGAGAGCGGAAAGAGGAGTGAACGGCAACTTAGGGAAATAAACGTATATATCTACATATATATATTTGTGTAGATGTCAACGTTTAGAGCACTGTTTATTTTTTTTGGCCTAAGCATACAATTGCAGCAATTAGTGGATAGAAAGATTTTGGTGCAAGTGCTCTCTTTTGGATATCCTGGTAGGTCAATTTACCTGTTTGAAAATATAGATATAGGGATCATTAGTGTGAAGGAAAAACAGTCAGGATATGAATGTGAACCTTTGCTGATTGTGTGGTTGATTATTTTCTTTACTAATGTATCATTTTTTGTAGTTGTATGTAAAATGCTAAAGCTACCTATAAGGCTACTTGCTAATTGATCGGAATACGTTGACTGTGATATGGTGTTATTCAGTTTAGCCACCCTGTTAGTACCATTGCAGGTTGAAATGTTTATAATGTGCATATATAAGTATATACATGTATATGTGTATATTAATGTTATTCAGGAAATCTGTATAGTATCATAGTATGGCCTAATGTGAATCTGAGATTGCGCTGTATGTTAATGGATGATGGAAAAAAATATAATTTTGTGTGATGTTTAAGTAAGACATCTAACTCTCTGTACTTTGTGTGCAGACTGTTTTTTTTGGATTTGATTCCGTTCCGAATTCAGTATTTTTTCGGCCAAGGAAGATCGCTTGTTTCACAGAGTCGCTCCCTCTGCGTTGAACTGCGCAATGTAACAAGTTTTTTGCAACTGGAGATTTTTTTCTTTCCCAGCGCTTTGTGAAGAAATCCTCAAGTGTTGCAACGGCATCCACCTCCCCAGTGGACACGGGGATCTCCAGCATGCTGCTGTTGCAGCAGAGGCAGGGTCCGAGTGGGCGGCAGTTTGGAAAAAGATTGCAGCCCTCGAAGACAAGGTTCCGGTCCGAGATCTCCATGCTTGCTGGTGCCCTGACTGACCCATATATATCCCGGAGTAGTTCGGAGACCACTGGGACTCCTTTTGTAGTCCCCACTTCAGCTCCAAGCTGTTTCCCGCCCCCTCCTCCTCCTCCTCATCCTCCACCGCCACCTCGTCCTCCTCCACCTGCTAGTATCCAGGGCCCCAAGCAGAGTCATCGTCAGGGAAGTGGCGCAGGACCCACCAAAGGCCCCAACATGGTGGATGTCCTGGCGGAGCTGCCCCGCATTAAACTGCACCCGGTGCTGAGATCGCCAGGTGGGACGCCAGTGCCAAGGAGGGGCTGACACAGGGGACGCCCATGGCCTCAAGAGGACATTACTTCCATCTTATCAAAGGCTCTGGCGGGTGTGGGCGGCCTCCTCTCTTGGGCCGCGGGCCGGGTGGTGCTTGGCTCTGCTGCGCCGTGGTGGGGCCCTGGCGGGCAGTCCGGGGGATCTTGGGACACTGGGGGCCTTCTAGGCGGATTGGGGGGTTCGGTTTGGGCTGGGCGGGGGGGCTCGCCGCCCGTCCTCCCTCTGCGGGCCTCCCTGTACGGGGGTTGGCGCCCCTTTAGTCCCTCGCGGGCTGCTTCCTGGGTTGGGCGGGTGGTTATCTCCGGGGCACATGGCCGTGGGCCCTTGTGCTGGGGGGGCGGCAGGGTGGCCTCGGTTGCCTGGTTTCTCCTGCCTTCGCCTTCGGCCTTGTGGGGGGGTGGGGTGCTGTCGCTTCCCCCGACGGCATCATATGCCAGCACATCCAATGACAAATCAGTTCACACCTACACTTACACATACATATAAGAATGGTTGAGCGATCAGTATCATTATTATTGTTACTTTTTAGCGTGTGTTATAGACATAGGAATTGAAATATACATGTATAAGGGTAGGATCACGTGTGTGTATGCTACATATATATATATATATATATAATACCTATTTGTCACATTATTAATTATAATTATTATTACTGATGTTATAATGTTTGTTGTTTGATGTCCTTGTAATGAGTGTTATTTTTCTTATGGTTGTTTGTATTCTGTATTCCCCTACACTTCATTTTCTCCGTCCTACCTACATTATTAGTTTTATTTTTCCTGTATACCTCTGTTTCCTTTTTTTTTTTTTCTTTTCTCTCCCCATGGTGATTAATGTCTGTTCTCGTTACGATTGTAGTTTCTGTATCCCCCGTTTTTTTTTTTTTTTTTCCTTTCCTCCACGGGACGGGTGAGTTCGGAGCAGCCACACTCTTTGCTCTTGAATTTAGTGTAAAATAAAGTTGTCCTCCGAAGAGGGGGGGTGGTGGTGGGGAATTTAAAAAAGAAAGAAAAAAGGAAAGGGAAAAGAGAAAAAAAAATAAAAAAATCAAAGGCTCTGAAAAAGAAGTTCAGACACCAGATCCACTCTGATGAGTAGGAGAAGCGGTCCTCTGAGCCCTTAAACTTTTTATACTTATATCATTTTTATACTTAAGACTTATATACTTTATATACTTAAACTTTATATACTTATACTTTATGTACTTATACACTCACCAAAGGATTATTAGGAACACCATACTAATACGGTGTTTGACCCCCTTTCGCCTTCAGAACTGCCTTAATTCTACGTGGCATTGATTCAACAAGGTGCCGAAAGCATTCTTTAGAAATGTTGGCCCATATTGATAGGATAGCATCTTGCAGTTGATGGAGATTTGTGGGATGCACATCCAGGGCACGAAGCTCCCGTTCCACCACATCCCAAAGATGCTCTATTGGGTTGAGATCTGGTGACTGTGGGGGCCATTTAAGTACAGTGAACTCATTGTCATGTTCAAGAAACCAATTTGAAATGATTCGAGCTTTGTGACATGGTGCATTATCCTGCTGGAAGTAGCCATCAGAGGATGGGTACATGGTGGTCATAAAGGGATGGACATGGTCAGAAACAATGCTCAGGTAGGCCGTGGCATTTAAACGATGCCCAATTGGCACTAAGGGGCCTAAAGTGTACCAAGAAAACATCCCCCACACCATTACACCACCACCACCAGCCGGCACAGTGGTAACAAGGCATGATGGATCCATGTTCTCATTCTGTTTACTCTACCATTTGAATGTCTCAACAGAAATCGAGACTCATCAGACCAGGCAACATTTTTCCAGTCTTCAACTGTCCAATTTTGGCGAGCTTGTGTAAATTGTAGCCTCTTTTCCTATTTGTAGTGGAGATGAATGGTACCCGGTGGGGTCTTCTGCTGTTGTAGCCCATCCGCCTCAAGGTTGTGCGTGTTGTGGCTTCACAAATGCTTTGCTGCATACCTCAGTTGTAACGAGTGGTTATTTCAGTCAAAGTTGCTCTTCTATCAGCTTGAATCAGTCGGCCCATTCTCCTCTGACCTCTAGCATCAACAAGGCATTTTCGCCCACGGGACTGCCGCATACTGGATGTTTTTCCCTTTTCACACCATTCTTTGTAAACCCTAGAAATGGTTGTGCGTGAAAATCCCAGTAACTGAGCAGATTGTGAAATGAGCAGATTGTGAAATACTCAGACCGGCCCGTCTGGCACCAACAACCATGCCACGCTCAAAATTGATTAAATCACCTTTCTTTCCCATTCTGACATTCAGTTTGGAGTTCAGGAGATTGTCTTGACCAGGACCACACCCCTAAATGCATTGAAACAACTGCCATGTGATTGGTTGATTAGATAATTGCATTAATGAGAAATTGAACAGGTGTTCCTAATAATCCTTTAGGTGAGTGTATACTTTATATGCTTATATTTATATACTTATATTTTGTGTACTGATTATATATACTTATTAATAAATAATATATTTTTATCACTATTATTTTTAAAAGAGTTGCTGATTTTGTAATACTGCTGCAGCATTCTCCACATGCTAATCACTGCCCCACATCGAATTGGCACTTTGATCAGCCATGAATCACTTCACTACCCCCTGTTGAATGTTGCTTCGTATGTTGTTAGATATCTCGTAGTAGTATTGCAGTATTTATTTAAATTGAAAATGCTTAAAACAGATCAATTTCTCACAAACACATCTATTCATGAGTGATTTAAACGGCAAGGATGAAAATGATTAGGATTAGCTCTTGCCAAAATAGGGCTTGTAAACTTTTGTGGTACTCAGAATTAACCCAAACAACTATGACTCTATAATCCTCTATAATCACTCTCACTCTGTCACACTTGAATCAAACTCCAGGCCTCGCATGTAATGAGCAAAATTTTCTTCTTTATTCAGCAATCCAGCATAGTGTTCCAACCACACTCGGGGACAATGCGCAATGCACCCCGCACCCAGAAATCAGCAGGTTAATATACTATAAGACGAATTCCCCTATATGGACTTCTAAGTCCTGATTGGTTACCAAACATCTGCAAACCAGGTTTCGAACATACAACAAACATAATACGCCACCTCTATTGGTCTACTTCAAGGATGTTCAGTTTCCAATCCTCGTTAGGCCTAGGCCTCCTATGAGTCCCACACATAATCCTGTCTATCCAGCCTAGGAAGGAGGGCAAAAACCCTAAACATTAGGGAAATTCCACTCCCAACCCAGCAAAAAGGTGCAACCCCCCCTTTGGTGTCCATGGCTGGCATGGCTCACAATGTTATCAGTAAGGGAAACCCCAACCCTATATTACCTAAATAAAGACTTCAGCGTAAACATATACAACCCTTATGGGTACATAACTTGCTTGTGTGTTCAAATGCTACCATACAACAAACTGCGTCTAGCATAGTATAGCAGCTACATTTCAAGGCTTCCTGCAGGTCCCCTTTCTCCCCCCGGCGATGTTCCCTTCAGCCCAGTTCTCCAAGATCTGTGGCCTGCAAAGCTGGTTCCGTGCAGGTGGCTGTGAGGCAAGGACACACGGCACCATCCCCAAAACAACAAAACCTGAGACACAAGAACAATCCCACAATGCCTCCCAACCCTGGCCTACCATCACTTTAAATTTCCCTTCCACACTTTGAAGTAATGTTAAACATATACTACATAATCCTGAAAAGGAGTGGTCACTAAAATTAAACAGCTCGCAGATCTTCACAATGCAAGAAATGCAAAGATGGAGAAAGCGAAGAACAGTTCACAGCCGGCTGGGCACATTGTCATCATCAAAGATTTTAAGCATGTTTATTTATATAGCACAATTCGGGCACAAGGCAATTCAAAGTGCTTTACAAAGACAAGGATACAATCAAATTAAAATGTCAAAATCACATTTCAAAGATAAGTAAAAGAAATAATAATGAAAATAAATAATTTTATTAATCAATTACAATGAACACATAATAATAAGAAAAAGCCAAAATAAATAAATAGCTAACTGAAAAGACGTCACATTTTAATGACAGAAAATGACTGGTGCTGCACTAGGAAACTCTGACCATGCAACAATTCATCTAATTCCAGCATACAGACAAAATCTGAAAACTGCTAAACCTGTTGTTACTAGAGTGAAACACTGAACATGTGGAGCAGTAGAGCAATTAAAATCATGCTTTGACTCGACAGACTGGAATGTTTTCAAAACTGCTACTAACAGCGTGGATGAATACACGGACACTGTAACATGGCACATAAGCTTCTGTGAGGACTCTCGCATTCCCAAAAAGTCTGTTGTCAGCTATAATAACGACGAACCATGGTTTACAACTGAACTCAGGCAGCTTCATAAAACAAAAGATGAAGCTTACAGGAGTGGTGACAAAAACCTGTTCAAATTCTACTGCGGGTTTGAAAAGCCACATTCGCGCATCATACAGCCCTCACCTTTTCAATGGCCTTCTTCACACCTGGGTACCTTCACACCTCGCCCACACTATACCCAGCTCACCCCCCCCACGTCCAGCCACCTCCCCAGGAGAATCAACGACAGAGATGTAAACAAGATCTTCAGTAGCCAGAATACAAGGAAAGCTCCTGGTTCAGACTCTGTCTCCCCAGCCACTCTGAAGCACTGTGCAGATCAATAGTCACCTGTCTTCACAGATATTTTCAACCAGTCACTGAACCAGTCAGTGACTACAGACTGGTGGCTCTCACATCGGTGGTAATGAAGGCTTTTGAGAGACTTGTGCTGTCATACCTTAAAACCATCACAGACCTATCGCTTGACCCCAGGCTACAGTCTGCCTACAGAACCAACAGACCTGTGGACGATGCAGTTAACACTGGACTCCATTTCTTACTCCGACTTTTGGAGTGCCCTGAGACATATGTTAGGATTCTGTTTGTGGACTTTAGCTTTGCATTTAATACTATTCTATCGGAGCTAATGCGGAATGAACTCTCACAACTGTCCGTGCCTGATCCAAAATAACATGTTATAACCACGATGGCCCAGTTTTACGCTACAATCATTGAGTCCATCGTCACCTCCTCCATCACAGCCTGGTTTGGATCAGCCACTGAACGAGACAAGGCCAGACTGCAACACATCATCCACTCAGCAGAGCGAATAATCGGCAGTAACCTGCTTACCCTCCAGACACTTTACATCACCAGAACCAGGAAACGGGCATACAAAATCTTTGAGGACCCATCTCACCCTGCTCACCACATCTTTCAAGCCTTACCCTCCATGAGAAGACTCATGGCAATCAGAACCAAGACCACAAGACACGCCAAGAGCTTCTCCCCTCAGGTAGTCTCTCTCATTAACCAAACCAGTCTCTGAATGGACGTTCAATTAATCGTCAGCTGCAGTGAAATATCCACCAGCATAACCAGTGAACAACTGATAAACTTCCTCTATGATTATATTCTGCACTCTTGCACATTATGCACACATACTGCAAATTCTGTATACATATTGCACTCTTGCACATATAGTTGACTTGGCTGCTACTTAATAACGGCACCATTTAAGAGCCCTTTAAATTATTATACCATTTATATAGTTTATATTCATACTACAATGATTACTATGTACACACACATATATAAATATCATAATACCATCATTACTACCATTAATAAACTTAATTATCATATAATTATCATATTACCCAATTGCCAGTCTATTGTTTATTACCTTTCTGCATATGTCTTTGCTAAATGTGGGTAACTCTCGCCAGTGTGGGGAAGCAATAAAAAAGGCCAACAGAATGTTGGGTTATATCTCTAGGTGTGTGGAGTTTAAGTCAAGGGAGGTGATGATACACTTATATAATTCCTTGGTAAGACACCACCTAGAATACTGTGTGCAGGTTTGGTCACCATACCTCAAGAAGGACATTGCTGCCTTAGAAAAGGTGCAACGAAGAGCTACGAGAATGATTCCTGGTCTTAGAGGAATGTCTTATGAGGAGAGGTTAGCGGAACTGAATCTGTTTAGCCTTGAGCAAAGGAGACTAAGGGGGGATATGATTCAGGTCTATAAGATTCTAACGGGTCTGGATGCTCTTCAGCCAAATGACTATTTCAATAT
Organism: Paramormyrops kingsleyae; assembly: GCF_048594095.1. Lineage (NCBI taxonomy): Eukaryota > Metazoa > Chordata > Actinopteri > Osteoglossiformes > Mormyridae > Paramormyrops > Paramormyrops kingsleyae. The sequence goes on along the minus strand of NW_027325967.1, from coordinate 334,295 downwards.
TAGTCTAAATACTAGAACTCGTGGCCATAAGTGGAAATTAGCGGGAGAAAAATTTGAGGAAGCACTTCTTTACACAGCGTGTAGTTAGAGTATGGAATAGTCTTCCTGCTAGTGTAGCAGAAGCTAAAACCCTGGGTTCCTTTAAATCAGAGCTAGATAAAATTTTAACAACTCTGAGCTATTAGTTAAGTTCTCCCCAAACGAGCTTGATGGGCCGAATGCCCTCCTCTCGTTTGTAAATTTCTTATGTTCTTATGTTCTTTGTAATGTCATGTAAAAGCACCACCAAGGCAAATTCCTTGTATGGAAACATATCTGGATTCCGATTCTACATCCTTCATCAGGACTAGAAAACTTCCATCCAGCGTTGCATTTCACTTTGACGCTGTCGCTTTTGAAACACTTTTCTGTGATCTAGCTCTTGTTTTGGTCGCCGACTATCATCCAACAAAAGGTTCATTTCAGCTCTCCTAATCTGACATAAACCACACTCACAAACACTTTCGGGTTACTGTGTCACCGGGAAGGGATGGACTCCAGTCGGGATGGGTTTCCAGCATTTCCTATCCTGGCTGTTCTCTTTAGGGACAAACACAAGATTGGAGTCTAGTGATCACACCGGAAGCTGACTTACCTGAACGGAGATGTATGGAGCAGACTCTCATATGTGCAGGGATGCTCTGGAATGCAAGGTCTTTACTACCCACCGCTATAAGCTACGCCATCCGACGCCATTTCGTCAACTCTTCCACTTTTGCTCTTGTCTTTTCCAATCCAGAAAAGAGAAGAAACGTATACCGGTCCTGAAGACCGAAGAGAGACCCGAGTCGATATGGGGCTGCCGCTTAGCGGGTCGCCGTTAGCCGGGCCTCCGTGACGCCCCCGCGCAGAGTAGAATGCCCAGGGGCGTCGCAGCCACCGGCGTCCTCCCTGTCCTCCTGTCCTCTCAAAAAACAGCAATCATTTAAACAAACATGAGGGAAAATTCAAAAGGCAAAGATGAAGTCATGCCTTACCTCAGCACAGCTGCCCACCGCACAAACGACAGCGTGTCACCTTACTTTAAAAAAAAAGAAAAATTGGGGCCGCGCACGGACAGGGCCCCTCCCTCACACCACATGCGGCTAATTAGTTGGCCATCCAGAGGCACTCAGTCTATTAGTCACCCATTCAGTCAGTCAGTTCTGCCTTTCAACAACAGGGGGCAGTAGAGGTGCACCGTTCCCGGAAGCACTGCAATACCGGGTCGATGCCTGGAGCAGATGGGGCAAGCCCCACTTCCGGCTCCCTGTTCCAAAAATCCGTTTAATATGTGGTCCCCTCCATGGGGGACGTATCAAAATAACCTTTTCATACCAAAACAAAATGTAAATCAGCTCAAATACATGAATAATAAATATTATGCTTGTACTACTTACATTAACACATAATCACAATCTATAAGGCTGAAACATTCCCACACTATGCAAATCATGCCAACACAGTACAATAAGACTTTCAAAGATAATATTAAACAAACACCCACAGAGTGTTCCAAAGTGCATTTTGCAATGTCTATACTTTGAATGTCAAATTACAAACTTCACATAAATCTAAAGTACACTAAGATTAAGATGAGTTTGTTACCAAACCAAATATATAAGAAATAATTTATTTGCCAGGAATTAAGTTTATGATATTGAATGAAATGTGTGAGCATGCCCCAGTTAGTGAAAGTGTGTCCCCTACCCCAAGACTCCAGAGGGTTAAAAAGGAACACATCCGCAGACTTCCAAGCTCTGCACTAGGGCTGAACGATATTCTGTTTTGACATCGACATCGCGATGTGCGCGTGAGCGATAGTCACATCGCCGGAACATACGATGTGAAGGGTAGAAGCCCATTGTGTATTAAGAGAACGGTAGCACACAGTAAACACGAGTTTGTTGTATGGCTTGTTGCTGGGGTGACATGCACGTTCCGCGTGCCTGCACAGTGATTGGTTCGCTGTGTCGCTGCTCACCGCTCACAGCCAACATTCACTGCTAAAAATGCGCGACGAAGAGGATCCGCCGCAAAAAAATGATTTCGTACCAAAAAGAAAGTCGAAATCATCTATTTGGGACTATTTCGGCTACAAAAAGGAGGATGTTGACCAAAAAGAGGTACTTTGCATGGAGTGTCATAAAGTTGTGGCCACAAAACATGGAAACACCACCAATTTGTCTGATCACTTAAAACGGCACCACAAAGCTCTTTACAACGAATACAAAGCCAAATCTGGATGTCAACCAAAACAAACAAATGTTTGTGATGCCTTTGCCAGTGTGACACCTTACCAGAAAGGCTCTCAATGACAGAAAGAAATAACAGACGCAATAACGTTTCATATCGCTAAAGATATGTTGCCATTAAATACCGTCGCCAAAGAGGGATTTAAGAAAATGATCCGAACGCTTGACAGGCGGTATGTTATACCATCCCGCACATATTTTTCCCAAGTTGCGATAAAAGAGCTGTATGAAAAATGCAAATCTAAGATTGAAGCAGAACTGTCGCACGTGGAATACTATGCAACTACAACAGACTTGTGGTCCAGCAGGACAACGGAGCCCTACATGAGTCTGACGGTCCATTTCATCGCAGAGGACTTCGAGCTAAAAAGTCGCTGTTTGCAGACGGCATTTTTCCCGGAAAGTCATACAGCCGAGAATGTCGCAGAGGCCCTGAGAGAAGCGGTGTCCGCTTGGGGCTTAGATGAGACACGTCAAGTCTGTATAACAACAGATAATGCAGCGAACATGGTGAAAGCTGCCGATCTGAACAAGTGGACCAGGCTACAGTGCTTCGGCCACAGACTGCATCTTGCAGTTGGTGAGTAATGACCATGATCTTTATCCAAAATAAAAATACATTTTTACTCAGCTGTTTTACTTAATAACCTGTCCTGAACCTGACAAAACTTGTAAAATGAATTTGTTGCATGTGTGTACGTAGAGCTTTAAAACGTAAGAAAAAATACAGACACTAAACATTTAATTTTAAACAAAAAATAGTTTTATGAGCACATTTGAGGAGCTCTTTTCCAAAATGCGATAACTCCATTTCAATAGTTTTCAGGGAAATTAATTGTTTTACCTAGACCCACACATTTTGTGAATATTCAATTTATCCTGTTAAAATGTTTTTTGCTTAGTCTGAACATGTTGAATAATGATTATTAAATCAAACAACTATATTGTTGTTGAAAAATTCAAAGTAAATTTTTTTTCTTTTCAAAACGCTATAAATCCATCCATTTTTCCCAAAAATTGATGGTTGTCTTTTTTTAAAAGTCTTTTGTCTTTTATTTTTCATGTTCGCAGTTATTAATAAACAATTAAAATGTCTCATTGCAATATTTTACATATTCCTAATCATTACTTTTGCTGGTTCTTTGTCACAGCTTTTAGGGGCCGTGTACATGAACGCGTCCTGCATCAGCACCGAAAACTTAGAGAGAGAGAGAGAGAGAGAGAGAGAGAGAGAGAGAGAGAGAGAGAATAAGATTTTTTTACTTATTTTGAGGAATTATAGCCTAATGAACAAACATCTGTTAGGAGCGCAGCCACGTTGGATTGCGAGAACGTTCACTAGGCTAAAATTAAGTTCGGTGCTTATTGGGGTTTGGAAAGAAACTGCATCTTGCAGTACATTTTAAACAAGGAAATTATTATTGGCGTCTATCGCGTTTCGGAAAAGAGCTCTTCATTTATTGTTTGAAATAAAACAGTGTGCTTCAATAATTAAAGTTCGCAATGTTTTGTTTGTTTTCTCCGCTTAGAAAATGCAGTGAAAAAGGATGGCCGCAATGATCGTGCTACAGGAGTCTGCAAGAAGCTGGTGAGCCACTTCTCTCATAGCTGGAAGGCCAGCGATGCCCTGGCAAAAGTCCAGAAGGAACTCAATCTACCATCACATTGTCTCATCTCAGAATGCCAAACAAGATGGGGTTCCAGACAGATGATGATCAGCAGGATATTAGAGCAGCAGCAGGCTTTAACTCAGGTCCTGTCTGCAGACAAGAAGCTGCGGCATCTAATTCCAACCTGGCAAGATATAGATGTGCTGGAGTCTGTAAGCAAGTCACTGGGCCCAATGCTGGATTTCACTGATGCACTTTCAGGCGATGAATACGTCAGTGTCTCCTTTGTAAAGCCAGTTCTTCAGCTCTTCAACACTTCACTACTGGAAATGCGAGAGGAAGACACAGACCTGACCAAGAACATAAAGATGAAGATGCTGGACTACCTCAATGAGAAATACGAAGATGATGATACTCAGAAGCTGCTAGATATGGCATATTTTTTGGACCCCCGGTTCAAGATAGACTTCATCAGTGCAGACAAGAAGACCCAAGTTAAGGCCAGAGTGGTATCACAGATGATGGAATGCCAGGAGAAATCAAGCTGCAGCACTGACGTGGAGCCCAACGTTACCAGTGCACCCCAGGCAAAGAAAGCAAAGAAGTCATTGGGAAGCTTCTTTAAACAGAGAGAAACTGAAGCAAAGGGTGATTCCTCTCTGACCCTAAAGGATGCTTTGGAAGCAGAGTTAAACACTTACCTGCTAACACCTCCAATAGACAAAGAGGAGGATCCACTTGCATGGTGGAAAGTACACAAACTAAGCTTTCCTCATCTCGCCAGACTTGCCCGCAAAAACCTGTGTATTCCTGCGACAAGCTCGCCGTCCGAGAGACTTTTCAGTACTAGTGGCAACATCGTCACTTGCCAACGAACCTGTCTCAAGCCTGCAAAGGTTGATAGTAGAGGTCGACCGATATGGGTTTTTCAATAGCCGATGCCGATGACGATATTTAGGAGTCAGGGTCAGCCGATGGCCGATATATGCTGCCGATATTTTTTGGCCGAAAATTGGACGTTTTCCCCTCTATTTGCATGATAAAATATCACATTAATAATAACAAATGATACACAAAATTTCTCAACTTAGCATTTATTGAATACTGACTTGTGTAAATTTAAATATAAACTTAAATAACAAAAACACAATACAACTTATAAACAACTTAAACTTATAAACAATAAAGATAGCAGCATCAGAATCTCTTTAGCAGCAAACTCATTCTTCAGCTCCCAAGCTCACCAGTCTGCTGCAGATATTGCACCTGGCTTTTCCTGGTGTTGGCTTTGTGAAATGCTGCCATACAGGATTAGATTTTTGTTCAGCCATCAGACAGCAATTACTAAAACAGAAGAATAAATGCAAGGTTAGAATTTTTATTATAGTACCTTCATCTTCAATTCATTCTACAATTCCAGTATTCCATGCACATTAAAACAATTACACTCTAATACATTTTGAAGAAAAAAAAAAACACTAAGTGCATCATGGTATGATGAGTAGTGTACACTAACATGTTGTTTCTGTTGTTAGCAGACAGATAGCTTAAAGCCAAATTCACAATCAGAATCTAGTGATCCCGGAAAATAAAATAACTGTCGTATTGCACAGCCTTGTATGCAAGGACACCATAAGCCCCTAGTGATTGTGACGTTGTCTACGTATAAGCCCGTATAAAGGATAGACATGTTTAATGAGGAAACTAACTGCGCAAAGTCATGCACTTTTTATCTAGACGTCTGACAAATTGTTTGAATCTCCGGTCTCAAATGAAAAAAAGTTGCACAGAAGGACCATTGTCAGCATCAGCTCAAGTAAATGGTAACCACGCTTTCGAACAAACACTTTTCTCCGCCATGCATTGTTCTTAGCAGCTCTGTGTCTCCCGAGGACGGCGCTGTCTGTGATCAGGGCAGAGCAACGCAACTCTCACACACGCTGCAGTATTTGAGAGCTGCCTGCTCCGCCCCACACACTCACAGAGTGAAATTCTCCGACACAAGAAAAAAAACATAACTGATAACATCGGGCTGATATGGTAATAATTAAAATGTTAACAACTAAAATGATTTTTAACGATTAAAAAACGTCTGTGAGCCCACCAATAAGCGCACAAAACGAACTCTATTAGAATCAATGATCCTTAATGTTACCTGTAAGCTACAGTTGGTTGAAGGCTCATTATCATTACCCCAGTTCCCAATAGCGTAATTCGCGTTTTCTTTTAAAGCAACATTTCATAGCAAACTACTTAAATAAACAGGTCATTGAAAGATCAGAATTTAAGCCTTTTATCCCAGGACTCTTCCAAAACTTCTGGCTGTGGTCCTGCACAAGGCAGCATGGGTCACGTGTTCCACAGCAACAATCATAGATATCTATAGAATGACTAGATGTCTCGTCTGCGTTGCTGGCCAACGGAGTCGCACGTCCGCATATGGCGGCCATCTTACCACAGGCTGCTCGCTCACCCAAAATATGTTGATAGTAAAACATGTAATTTTTAAATAGCCATAACGTGCTCAATTTTTAACCGATTTTCAAACGGTTTGATTTTATAAACGTCAAATATGTAGTTATGACACTGAATACTTTTGAATAATTATCTTATGTTCTAAAAAATAGAATAATGTTCTAGAATAGGTAGACTAAGCCTACAAGATTTCCCTTAACAAATATACATCAAGAAACGCTGCATGTTAAAATCCCCACCCTGTACAGTGATGACTATAACACAGCACAAAGAACTAAAGTCCATATTTCCAAATCGTTAATAAAAATATTTTTACACATAAAATGGTAGTAAACAGTTTGTTTAGACATTATAAAGGCACTTTTCAAAGATTTTTGAAGATTTATTAAAATCAATGTTTAGACAGAGGTGTTAGAGACATTTGATGGATTTTTTTTTTTTTTTACATTTTCATTAAAAATTTAGCGAAGTAACAAAGGTGTCCCAGTGGTGCTGGTTCTGGTCCTCATCCAGCTGGGCCTGATAAGAGTGGGTTAGCATTACTATAACTCATGATCAGTGGCGGCTGGTGAATGTGTCATTTTCACATACAAACGGAGCATTCTGGTGCATTCGGACAAAATAATAGATAAAAGTTAACATTCTCTCCCTGTGTCTGTATGTGTGTTTGTGAGAAAGTGAGAGAGAGAGACAGAGAGAGGGAATGTGATTTTAAAATGGGTGTACGTTAAACAAAATATTCTAAACCTTGTGTCAACAACAATCTAGCAATACTATTATGTAATATGTACATACTTCCACTAAGTAGCTAACGATTATCCTAAAAATAATTCATAATATTGTAACATCCTACAGGTGAAAGGTGATCCCTCGGGTTCTCGTTTCGAGACAACGGCGGTTACAGCAGACATAGGCGGCACAAAAGTCTGGCATCTTGTCAGCAATTTCCTGTAGAAATTATAATGCAAGACGTTTTAACAAACCAACCAGACAGTAAATCATGTGTAAATTCAGTTAAATCATGTTTATAATGTGTGTATTATATTGAAAAGAAAGCGTAATTCTGCCTCGCCCCAAATTACTGGATCGCTAGTAGCCTAGCTAGGCGTGATACACAACTAAACTGCACGATTAAGTCAGTTTTTTTTTCGAGGAGAAAAGTTGCGATTTCAACATGTTCAAGCATCCAGAACTATAACCACGTTAATAATGTTTGTAAGAAAACACACAGTTTGTAAATCCATCAAGATTTCAGCGAGATAAGAGTATTAACGTTTGTGCAGGTCACTTACCTTACCTCTGTTTACCTGACGTTCGAATGATCCCGCCAGAAAGCCAGCCTGTGGTAAGATGGCCGACCTGTGCGGACGCTCTAGACCTCGTCATAATACATCTAGTCATTCTATATATATATCTATGGCAACAATAACACTGGGCTGCCCGCAGACGTGCCTGTCTGAAAATCGGCGTAGTGCACTCGGATATCGGCCGATGCGGATACATTAAAAAATGCTAAATATCGGCCCGATATATCGGCCGGCCGATATATCGGTCGACCTCTAGTCTGGACATGCGACAAAATGAGAATCAATACAGAAGATCTCATTATCCTTATCCCTATCCAAAAGAATTTGGTTTTGCTAACTCTCAGGAATTATCCTAGAAGTAGTATACTAATAAAAGTAAAAAGCCTATACATATACAAACAGCCTGGTCTGGTCCAGCAGTCTGGTGTAATTCCTGCCCTCTCAGTCCCCGCAGGTCCAACAGCCTTCAGAAATGAATATTTGTCTATTAGGCTAATATCTGCATTGATGATACAGTAGATAATGGTAGTAAAGTACAGCCTAATTTCTAACTCACCACTTGGTCCTGTGCGCTGTCCTCATCCTGCCATCTCCCTGCTGCCTGCACACTGTCCTGATCCTGCCATCTCCCTGCTGCCTGCACACTGTCCTCATCCTGCCATCTCCCTGCTGCCTGCACACTGTCCTCATCCTGCCATCTCCCTGCTGCCTGCACACTGTCCTCATCCTGCCATCTCCCTGCTGCCTGCTCACTGTCCTGATCCTGCCATCTCCCTGCTGCCTGCTCACTGTCCTCATCCTGCCATCTCCCTGCTGCCTGCACACTGTCCTCATCCTGCCATCTCCCTGCTGCCTGCTCACTGTCCTCATCCTGCCATCTCCCTGCTGCCTGCTCATTGTCCTGATCCTGCCATCTCCCTGCTGCCTGCTCACTGTCCTCATCCTGCCATCTCCCTGCTGCCTGCTCACTGTCCTGATCCTGCCATCTCTCTGCTGCCTGCTCACTGTCCTCATCCTGCCATCTCCCTGCTGCCTGCTCACTGTCCTCATCCTGCCATCTCCCTGCTGCCTGCTCATTGTCCTGATCCTGCCATCTCCCTGCTGCCTGCTCATTGTCCTGATCCTGCCATCTCCCTGCTGCCTGCTCATTGTCCTGATCCTGCCATCTCTCTGCTGCCTGCTCACTGTCCTCATCCTGCCATCTCCCTGCTGCCTGCTCATTGTCCTGATCCTGCCATCTCCCTGCTGCCTGCTCATTGTCCTGATCCTGCCATCTCTCTGCTGCCTGCTCATTGTCCTGATCCTGCCATCTCCCTGCTGCCTGCTCATTGTCCTGATCCTGCCATCTCTCTGCTGCCTGCTCACTGTCCTCATCCTGCCATCTCCCTGCTGCCTGCTCACTGTCCTCATCCTGCCATCTCCCTGCTACCTGCTCACTGTCCTCATCCTGCCATCTCCCTGCTCCTGTGCCTCTCCTGCCTTCTGCTGACCACCACTTTCCTTCATACATATTAAGTAACCTATACTTTTAGTGTAATGTTCTGTAGCTCTTAACACTAATGTTTCCTACTTACTCTTCTTTTACCACCAAAAGAGTGTCTGATGTCTCCATCTTTCCTTTTCCTCATAGTGTGTCTGTGAATAAAATCTAATCTATATTTAACAAAACAGTATCTGGGCTATCAGATGAAGCTTCTAAAATGTCTATATATATGAAATTGTGGAATGCAGAATCAATACCACTAAAATTCAAATAATAGGGCTTATTATTTGTTAGCTAGTTTTTTTTACGTTGCCCCTATAGGTGTCACTTATAGTAATGTTTTTTCAGAGCATGACGTTAGACATTCTTATGCGTTAATATTAGCCTAATAACAAACCACACAGGCTAAGTGGCAAACTAATTTCAGAATCGCACAATTTATTCGTGATAAAATGAGAACGAAAACATATGGAGTTCATCTCCTTGGAAAATGATCATGATCGATTTTACCTCACCAAATAAGCCTGGTTTAAATAGAGAACTTAGCTCATCTTGCTAGTTAATGTAACTAAAGTTGACTGTACCGGTGTTCTGTCGAGTTGAGCTACTTTGTCGAGGTAAGCTATGATTAGGGCTATCAATTAGCACTACAGTAGATTACCTGGACAAAGTAGCTCAACTCGACAGAACATCTGCCTCAGAAGGACAAGGGTAAGTAATTCAACTTATAAAGACGTCAGCTTGCATTAGTAGATGAAACACTTAAACGAATAAATGAAGGTTGTAAAATAACACATTTTCAACAGGCTAGACTTCTGCTGGCTACTCACATTTACCAATGCACGACAAACAGTACTATGACAGACGAACACAATGAACAGGTCACTCAATGAGAATGAATGACGCAACCGACTGGCTGCTTCTAGCGCCGAGGTGGTTAAAATGGTACGGTCCACATTAGGGGTGTCTGAAATTGTTTTACATAAACTTTTCCTACAAGGTGAGGTTATCTTTTTTTTTTTTTTTTTTACAGCAAAAGAAAAATGTTAAAACCCCCCCAAAACTGCTATTTTTGTCTCTTTGGGGGGGTCTGGGTCTTGATCAGGGGGTACAGTACCCCCCAGTATCCCCCATAATTCGAACCATGAGTCTGATGTAGATTGAAAATTGTATGGTACTATGACTGAATAACAGCAGAATGGTTGCTGTAATCATCTTGCAGTTTACTATAAAGAGAAGTGTTTCTATGTAACAGGTCAGCAAAAGAAACTGCTGTCCAGAGGCTTAACGGTGAGGATACGACTTCATTCTTAGCCTCAGCAATTGGTCCAGCAAAGCCAAGTGCATGACAGGGAACAAGAAGCCCCAGTTCTGGAAACCACCGTCACCCCATCAGCGTGGAAGGAACCTGTCGCTCAGGGAATGAGGGAATTCACAGGGTGGAAGGACCCATTCTCTGTGCCTGAGTACGAGACCCACCACTGGTCCAAACAGAGATACTGTACTGGTTTTTACTCTCTCGTGAGAGGGAGCAATATGGATTTCTAAAAACACCCAAAACTGCATTTAAACATTTGACATTATGTGAAGTGATAAAAAGATGCAACAAATACCAGTTATCATGTTCAGAAGGTCAAGTGCACTCACCCTTCCCTTTGTTGGCATTAAGCAATACATTTTATTGACTGGGGGAGGGGGGTGGCACTAGAATTAATACCATACCGGAGAATGCTCGGTATGCCATATGCCCCATATATATATATATCCTGTAGCTGCAGTGAGTATATTAGCATTATTGTTAACAAGTGTACTGCCACAGTAACAAGTACATATATATGTGACAGTAAAATTTTCTGGCCATCTACATTGATAAAACTTAGATGATTGTACTGTTTTATTATTAAATACAATTATTAGATAGAACCGGCTTATGTATTTGCTCTTTAAGAGGTTTTTATTGTTGTCTGGTGAGCTGTAGTGCAACCTGTCTGACTGAAACCTGTTTCTCCTCTCAGCACTAGGCGATTGGAAAAAGCCGTGAGCTGGACAGATAATGAGTACTGGGCAGCCTGGAATAAGTGGGATGAGGTGATTGATTGGGGAGATGACGAATCTCCACCCACATCACCTCCCTCTAACCAGGCTGGCACCTGTACTGGAGACGTGGATGCTGGGGCGGTGGAACATTATCATCAGCCAGTATATAAACGTGTGTATTTCAGAACTTTTTTTAACATGAGTTTGAGACAGTCTGATGTTAATTGAAGTTTAAAAAATTGGTCGGTACTATGTAAATTATTCTCACTGATTGAATAACAGCAGAATAGTTGCTGTAATCATCTTACAGTTTACAATAAAGAGAAATGTTTCTGTGCAACAGGCCAGCTAAAGAAATTGGTCTCCAGAGGCCTAACATTGAGGATGCAACTTCATCTGTGTGTCCGGCCTCAGCCAGTGGTCCAGAAAGTGCATGACAGGGAAGAAGCCCCAGTTCTGTCCACCGCACTCCCCCCATCATCTTGGAGGGAAGCTGTTGCTCAGGGAAAGAGGGAATCCGCAAGGCGGAAGGACCCATTCTCTGTACCTCAATATGAGACCCACCACTGGCCTAGGCAGAGACACTGGTTACGACAGCCACCAAAGACCTCCATAGATGAGAACATCATCCAAGACCTCTGCAATGGCCTGCAGACTTTTTCACTGTCATGAGGTTGAGCTGTATTTAAACTGTATTTATTATAAAATAAAAATTTCAAGCTAATACTGTCTCAGCCAAATACTGTCCTCTATGTCCATCAAAAATGCAATGGAAAAGAAAATATATCAAGCATTTCAGTAGATACTGACTGTATTGAATTACACTGGGATAGTGAATCCCCTGGGAGAAAGCTAGATGTAGGCAGGGTTTCATCTATTCTGTTATATAATCATGAGTGACATATTGCAGTAATGGAAAAAAAATAAACCTATCAGAATCTTACATACCTGGATCATGTCCCCCCTTAGTCTCCTTTGCTCGAGGCTGAACAGATTCAGCTCAGCTAACCTCTCCTCATAAGACATTTCACTAAGACCGGGAATCATTCTTGTAGCCCTACGTTGAACCCTTTCAAAGGCAGCAATGTCCTTTTTAAGGTAAGGTGAAAAAACCTGCACACAATATTCTAGGTGGGGTCTTACCAAGGAATTGTACAATCTTAAGCTTCACCTACCTTGACCTAAACTCCACACACCTAGAGATGTAACCCAACATCCTACTGGCCTTTTTAATTGCTTCCCAACATTTGCGAGAGTGGGACATGGCAGCAACAACATACACACCAAGAGTAGTCCACCATTTTGGCTTGGATTATAGCTTCCATTACTTTTCCAAGTGCCTATAGTTTGTTGGATTACTTCTATCCCCTTTTTTGAATATGGGTGTTATATTAGTAACACACCAACAGATACAGATTTCTGAAATAGCAAAGTTAAATAATATCCCTCATCTCTTTTAAAACTATAGGTAAGATGCTGTTATGATCTCCAGTCTAGAGTTGCAGTGTAACAGTATTCACAGGAAAGGGGATAAAGGGACAAACAGGGTAAGGGCAACAAGGGGACACCAGTGGACAAAGGGATATTTTTTTGCATTTTATTCATACACAATACTGACACTAGAAGCTAAAACTGGGCCTTCACTGGATCTTCCAGCAGGACCACGATCCTAAGCACATGTCCAAATCAACACAAAAATAGTTAGCTGACTATAGAAGCAAGCTTCTGCCATGGTCATCTCAGTCACCTGACCTGAACCCCACTGTAAACTTATGGACTGAGCTGAAGAGTAGAGTGCTGATCTGGAGAGGTTCTCTAAAAAGGAATGGACTCAGATGCCCGGCTTGGTATTCTCCAACCTTATAAAAGACTCAGTGCTGTTATCCTGGCAAAGGGAGGTTGTACAAAGTATTAAAAGCAGGGGTGCCAATAATCATGGCTCAAGTATTTTTGTTAAAAATAATTATTTCTTGATGGATTTTTTTTTCTTCGAAAAATTTATTTCAATGAAAGGTTGGATTTTTCTAATTTTTTCGGTGTTAGATGAAGCTATTTTAGTAAAAGGTAGATTTTTTTCTAACCCTTTTTAAAAATATTTACAAGGGCTGCCAATAATTGTGGAGGGTGCTGTAGCTTCTCTAGGTTTATTATTATCTGTGAGCTCCCTTGCCTGCAAATTTTCTTTTACCTATTCTGCAACACCACCTCCCTTCTTGCTTATCTGGTCCCTACAGAACAACATGTAACCATCCATATTATATTCTTCTCCATCATTGTCACTCAACCACATTTCTGTTAGTCCTATAATATCATGAGTCTGATGAAATGAAGGCCTCAAATCATGAATTTTGTTTCTACTGCTCCTAGCATTTAAATACAGACAGCAAAGGGTAGGCCTTTTACACTGCCCACTTATTAGTACTTAGGGCTTTTTGTCTCCCCCCTCTTATATTCTTAACTAACCTCCCTGGAAGACTACAACCACTTCCTATACAACGACCCAACGACTTCCTACAGTGGCAGCCAGGAGCACCAGTGCGTGGGATGTGCACCCCGGGAGTCGGGCAGCGTGCCTTCCTGGGGCAACCCGATGGATCCACCAGGTAGAGTGAGCAGAAGCCTCCCCGCTGAGGGCACCGGTACCCGGAACGGTTGTGCCAACACATGTAGCTGCAGACGCCGGCCATGCTTGCCAAGGCCTTGGCAGAGGCTGAGCGGACTGAGACAATCCTGTCCCTGTCTGCAACATCACGCCGGTCGCCAGCCACTTCATGCCAAACCTGCACCTGCGCATGTGGGGGCTCCGTCTGCAGAGAGGGACAGAGCATGCACGTTATACGCGCAAAGCCATGGCAGCTGCGGAGAGATCAGACACTTTGCCCACTACTGCCCTGCTCCGATGCCTTGCCTCCAGCTGGGAAATGCCAGGTGGATGGCGCTGTAAGGGGGGCAAAAGTCTTGTATCTTTTCTAGTTACTTATGGTTGAGGTTAGGCTGGAGGGGTAAAGGTTGTTATTGTTGGGATTCGGGTTTTTCCACGTAGAACCGAATAGAGAGTCCACACAAAGAAATGAATACAAACGTGTGTGTGTGTGTGTGTGTGGATTTGCATTGATCACATTTGAGGACCAAACTGTCCCCAAAGTGTAGTAAAACCTGAAATTTCCCTACTTTTGGGGACATCTTTTGAGGTCCCCATTTGGATAACGTCAGTTTTATAAAAATCTGTGAATGCAATCAAAAAAGTAAAAATGCCAAAAGTCTTGTATCTGGGTTGGTTACTTATGGTTAAGGTTAGGGGTGGGTAGGGATTAAGGGTGTCGTGACTGGGATTAGGGTTTTTCCCATAGAAATGAATGGACAGTCCCCATTTAGATAAGAAGACCAACTTGTGTGTGTGTGTGCGCGCGCATTATGTATATATTAAATTTTGGGGACCAAATGTCCCCACAATGCAATAAAACCTGAAATTTTGACGATGTGGAGACCAGCTTTTTCAGTCCCCCAAAGGGAAACTCAATTTTAAAAAAATCTGTGACTGCAATCAAAAATCTAAAAAAAGTGTTTTGACCACAGAAATGAATGGATGGTCTCCAGGAAGATGAATACAAACGTGTCTATAATTGCATGAAAGAGAACGCAAATCATACAGGACATCTATCCTGGCAAGGCCATACTTCTCTCAGGAAAGCCAAAGCCCAACTTTTCTGTACCATTGTAATACAGATAATGTTTAACTGCTGTAATTAAGCAATACTATTGAAATAATTAAAATATAGAGATTAAATCAGGTGTGTTTTGTGATTTTAAATGAGTATGTGATATACTTGATATAACATGAATGTACAGTAAAACTGGTCTAAGTCGCCATCTTGTAACTCGTCAATGTGCACAAGTCGACGCTCAAGCAAAAGTCCCGATTTTTCCTAATGATGTTTCCTTTAAAATTCCTTGTGTAAATCGCCGCTTGTAAGTCGTCAAATTCCCTTAGTCGTCACCTAAATCCCGAACAACACAAATGAATGGATTTTCCTACCTGTAAGTCGACACCCCAATCGCTGCATTCCCGCCGCCTGCTTGTCACCACGGCGATGTAGAAACGGGGAATCCCCACCTATCGCACTAGTCGCTCCCTGGGCTTAAGTCTCGCGTGTATAGTGTGGTGTAGTAGAGGTATGGTGTTATATTTACTAGTCGGCAAAACGGCGAGATAGACATAAGTCGCCGAAGTGTCGACTTAGGTGTATCTCGTCAATTCTCTAAGTCGTCACTTTTAAGCTGGTCCCGCGAGTGTCGACTTAGACCGGTTTTACTGTATTTCTGTCAGGGTCAGCCCCTCCTGTTGTCCCACTCTGTCCCTTCCCCGTTTGACCAGCAGGTGTCGCTGGTCATCCTGTTCTTTATGTTAGTCTTTGTTCTCCCCTGTTGCCTGTCTTGTCATATGGCTCAATGTGTTGAGCATCCAGTTGTGTGTACCCTTCTGTCCTGTGTTTGAGTCCCACCTCCTCTGTCTTTGTATTTTGCTCCCTAGTGTTTCATTTGAGTTTTTCTAGTTCCTGTATCTGGTGACGTTGTATTTGGTTTTGTTCCTTGTGCCCCTGCTTGTGTCTTTACCTTTTCTGTAATTCCCCAGTGTTAGTTTCTGTTTCCTTGGTTAGTTCTTAGTTTCCCTGTTATCAGTTCCTTTTGAGTTTATTAGTTTCACCTGTGCCCTGTTTCCCTGGTCTTTGTTAATTAGCCTCACCTGTCCTGTGTTAGTCTCGTTACCCCTTAGTATTTTAGTTCCTGCTTCTGTTCAGTTCCCCAGTGGTTCATTGATTGTGATTGTGTGTTGTTGATTGTCGTTGTTTGATGGTTTTGAGATTTTCAGTGTTCAACGTGTATTAGGTTTTTGTTATTTTATTATTTATCCCCTTTAGTTTTTGACCCCTCGTGGTCCTTTTGGTTTTTGCTGTGTTTGTAGTGTTTTCTGTTTTATTTAATAAACCCCTTTTTGTTCTTGGAGCCGCCAGTGGATCGTCCACCCTTTCTGTGCACCATGCCTCGTTCTCGCGCCCCGGATCCCTGACAAAGTAATAGTTTTTGGGTTTCCTGTCGTGAGAGATGAAAGCTACAGGCATGTAAATATTGTTTCCTGTAATAACTTTTTTTTAAATTATTTTCCTCATTGTTAAAAATCCCATGCATTAGAAGGTACCAGTCAGTGGAATCACACAGTGAGATATGTTGGCCAGCCGTCCTATTCATTCAGCACCAGCCGACCAAGTAGAGATTTCAGCACCACGGACAGTGATCTGTGTTAAACTGACCTCAGGTTCCTACACTGGCTACACGGAATTTTCTGTAAATAATTAAATGCCTCTATCCCCCTACATGTGGAAATGTTTCCCCCTCCCCCAGACCATTTCATGTTGTATCCTCATTATGTGTGTATTAGTTTGCAATATGGCTGTATGAGATGTCAGTCATTGACTTGTCGCTGATGCTCCCTGTTTCCTAAGTCTAGTTTTCTCAGATGAAGCAGTTCACACCTTAAGTTAGAAGAAGTTTCCTGTCAATTGCATCTGTTTGAACAGGGGTTCTTCACATATAGAGGAGAAAAGCCCCAACTTACAAATCAGCATCCATTTTTGTACGCTTTCTGTGAATGACGTCCCCGCACAGGATCACCAGATGCAAGACGACCACACTTTGTGCTACTTGTATGTTATGTTAGCAAACCACATACATCTACATTTCTTGCATTCTGTCACACTTGTGCAGAGCATTTGCAGTGTTTGTGATTAGTTATTGTTCAGTGTTCATTCATCTTTGGATTTTGGTGTTATTTGTTTGATACACTGATGTTTATATTTTTGCAATTTTATCAGTATACAGTATATTTGATTTTGCTGTTCTAAAATGTAGTTTGAAATATTGTCATCTTTTCTTACTTTAACATTTATCTTGTTAAAATACAGAAATGGACTGTTTTCTTGAGCCATAGTGTTTTATTCTACATCACAGATAATGCGTACATTCATAAAAGTAAGTGGTGATATTTTGCTCAGTATTGGTTCAAGTTCAGATACTTCAGGTTTTTATTAGACAAAGCATTTTGTGCATGCAAAGCCATTGATTTATTTTTAAAACAACTGCACTGTGATATTTTTAACAAAAACAGCATATTGTCCTATTTTCAGCTCTAAGCATCATATGGGCCTCTTACTGGCTTTCCAACGGCTTTTGGGGTCACATGATGGTCGATAATGATATTTCAGGCCTTTCTTGAAATCACTTTAAAAATTGATCTGGAATATATCGATTTATACTATAATTTGTGCAAATTAACACAAATGGGGTGATTTTGACCACAAACAATAATTCATAGTTGGAGGGTAACATTCCTCTAGATTGCAAATGTACTGATACTAAAACCTGTGACCTCAAAAAGTACAAAGAACTGGAGCAAAAGAAAAATGGTGAAAGCTGTCAGAAACAGACAGGAAACTATATGGATGTTTTAGAAGAGGTAGATGTGGTCCAGTTGGCTGTATTAGTGTCTATGTGTCCTCTGTATGACTGGCATCCTGTCCAGGGTGTACTCCATCCCCGTGTCCTGTCCTGTTTGGGATAGGCTCCAGGCCCCACAGCGCTCACCAGGATGAGAGGTTAGAAGATAGATGGGTGGATCCCGGAGAGATGCTCATAACCCTAATTTGTTGTTCTGTATCCAACCAGCTACTCTAATATTTTTCATTATTTTTAAATGAGTTTTAGGAATGCCTTTCGCAGTCTAACTGACAAAGCAGGTTTTTGTGATCTAATGAACTGCCATGCCTTGTGATGGACTGCCGCCCCTCCTGGGAGATTCTCTGCCCTGTGATGGGTTGGCACCCCCCTCCTGGCTTTTTCCCTGCCCTGTGATAGGTTGGCACCGCCCCCTGCTTATTCCCTGCCCTCCTAAAGGGCTGGTGTCCCCATCTGGGTTATTCCCTGCCATGCGATGGGTTTGCCACCCCCTCCTGGGTTCCTCCTTGCATTGCGCCCATTATTTTCAGGTATATATTCCAGTGACCTGTAACCCTACATGGGACAAGTGGCTGTGGAACGTGAATTAAGTGATTAATTAATCAAATTACAAACAAATTAATAAATAATCATCTCTCCTGTTTGCACCACTGTCCTATTTTCAGTATTCACTATTACATTTGAGTTGGCCTCCCGTCCAGGATGAGCACCAACCTTGTGCCATATGCTGCTGAGGAGAGGCTACCAGCCCGTTTGCTAGATGGATGGATGATGGATGGATGGATTTATTTCACTGAACAATTCAATAAGCTCTGTAATAAATATAATTAAACTGGCAGTTAACATTCTCTGGCTGTCTAAATGCTCTTCTTTTTTGTCTCGCATTCTTCACATGTAGCCTGTGTAATAGTACAGGTGTAGCTGGTCCTGGTCCCTATAAGGGAAAACTCTATTTTATAAAAATCCGTGACTGCAATGAAAAAACTAAAAATGCAAAAACTCTTGTATTTTGGTTGCCTACTTATGCTTATGGTTAGAGCTGAGTAGGGGTTAAGTTAGCATTAGCAATTTTCCCATAGAAATGAATGAGCGGTCCCCATAAGGATATGTGTGTGTGTGTGTGTATAGGTGTTTCATTGATCACTATGACTATGCTCTAAATGATTTAAGCGGATTTAGCTTAAGTCGTAACTTTTCATGTGGAATGAACTGCAGTGACTCTGAATTAATTTAATTAATACTCATTAAGGTCAGTTCATTTACAATTCCTAATTTCAGGAGCCAGTTAATAAATCTAATTCATTTACAAGTATTTCTCCTATAATACGTAATACATGTTTACAATAATTCCCAGGGAAAGCATTTCCGGTAAGGCACTGCTCATTGACACAGATTATAAAGCTTGTTAGACTATGCAGCATTATTTAGCTGAGAGAAGGTGAGAGCTCCCCTATTGGCCGCAGAAGTGCATTTCCCTAGAGCAGATAGAACAACAAATTTAATCATTCTGCTCATTTAATATTTCGATTTTAATTAGGTTTAATTTTTGGATATCCATGTTTACATAATATTTAGAATCCCACTGCAGTTGAGAATGGAATGCCACAGATATTAGTCTCCACCACATATCATTGCTTGTTTTACTTCAGGATTCCTTTGGTTGTTTAAACTGATTGCTCTGTATCAGTTGGCTTTGTGTGTTTTGAGATGTATAATTGCCAAAGAGTCCTGAAAAGCTGATGGTTTAGATACCAGAATTAGTATGAGCAGGACTTAATGTGTTTTCTTATGGTGGGGATGTTAGAAGACATTGAGGTTTTTTATTCTATGTACATCCAATCTTAGCCTCCCACCTAAGATCACTCCATGGAGCACGAACCAACACACCCCACCAAGATCCGTTTTAGCTGTGGTAGCCAATATATTTGGGGATTTATGCACTTGTCCTATTCAACATCATAACAGTGAATTAAAAATCTACTAAATCAAAGGCAGTACCATGTCATGCTATGCAAATATACATATACATACAGCTCAGGCTCTTTTCTGCAAATATAAGGCTACAAGGCCAAGTGTGGGTAATCAAAATGGCCTTACATTAACAAATACATCACCCCAAAAAAGCATTACATGAGCAATCACAGCTATTCCATTTTTTTTTTATCTCAACAGAGAACATCTTGCAAGATCAGTATTTGGGAGAGTTTCCTTCATGACGGTGGGTGAAATATACCACAGCTGCAGAAAAGCCCAGTCTTGGCAGAATAGCCATATTAATGAGCTCTTGAGCAAAGACCTTTACTCCCAAAGGGACAGAAAACTGTATCAGGCCATGCTGGCAAAGACCTTTGTTTCAAACCTGGTACCACTTTGCGTTGAATGCTGAAAAGGGCCCTTTAAATACATTAGGTATGTTATTTGCTAAACTTGGGTTTACTTTACTCATAAAAAATAATTATCCCAGCATGTTACTGTAATAATGTCACTGTTTATTACAGCAGGGGTGCAGATTGAACCCATGACCCTGGAGGCGTGAGGCTATAGTAGGAGCAACGGGCCACTATTCATACTGTGAGAAATGATGTATTTTTAATCATACATTGTAACTGATATGTGTCACGCCCCGCTCCGTCCGCTCCTAGTGTGTGCCACGCCCCCTCATTATCCACGTGTGCTTCCCCGATTGTGCCCAGCTGTTTCCTGTTTCGTTTGCCATGTCTTGTGTATTTAGTCTTCGTCTGAGTCTGTCTTCGCCTGACTCACCATTAATGTTGCCTATCGTGCTTCCCCGGTCCTGTTTTCCAAATAAATCCCCTTTGTTCCTGATTTCCTGGCTCCGATCGCTTGCTTACCTGCACCGCTCGCCCGCGATCGTGACAATATGTCGTTACACTGCTTGTGTTTCTTGTTCTCCACACCTTGTGAGCTTCAACATGAATTGATTGATTGTTTTTTTTAATAAGGCCCCAGGTTAGTTAGGTCCAGTCTCCTGGAAAATCACTAGAATGTGTCCTTGCCTTTGGAAGCTAAGAGCGTCTTATTTTCAGGGAGAGCCCTGTAATATTTAGTTTAATAATAAATTATTTTTATTGATAAACCTTCATACTGATAATCCTCTTGTAGTGGTCCTAAAAGAAAACATGACTGAAGATATTATCCATTTTAGTACAGACACATTTCACGATTCAGTAACCTGACTTGTCCAATAGATGGCAGTGTAGTACTTCGACTAAGACGTGCTATGGAAATTGCCGGTAAAAACGGAAAGCTGGTTTTCCATTTTAAACGTTTGTCTGACTGAAATGACCACATGTTGTACATATGTAATCGTACTATACATCTAACCTTCAGCGTTGTATTACCTACCTTAATTATGTGCAGCAATAAAATATGTACGCGTAATTGGACAGCTGCAAGTTAAGCAATCTGTCTGATTTTACATTGAAGTAGGCATGGACGGACGGTAAGATGAATGCAGGAGAGACCTGTGAATAAGCTTAAAGTATACATAAAATATGATAAAATAATACATATTTTTAAACATTTAACTAGATAACGACAGGTTCACAGTACTTATATAACCCTGCACAATTTCGAATATCATCACAGCTCCCTGAAAATTAACAGCTATCATTATAGTACAAATAAGCAGTTATCCAGACATCCCGACTCTCCCGGAAGTTCCGGGAGTCTCCCACATATTGACAGCGACTCCCTGATACCCGCAAATTGAATAAAATATCCCGGAAAGAAGAGGAAGTAAACAAGAGCATGCATGCGAGACAGTAGTGTGTGTGTTGCACACACAGAAGAGGCAGGGTTTTCTGGTGGCACTCATAAGTTCTTTTATTAGTCACACGTGTCGAACGACATCCACCATCTCTGTTCTGCTACCACATGGCGCGAGCTAACTGGCCGCATTCCAACCATGACTGCGCTAATGCGATTAGTTTCCTCGATATATCACCTGCGTGCCGCAACCAAACATATAAAATACACGACAAGCATTTAATAGACGTAACCCACGATGCCACATTACTTCTCTTACCTGTAAATTGGAATAAACACGATAAGAAATTAGAACAGATTTCCCCGTGTTTAACACGACTGGCAGTGCGACGATTTCATCAATGGATGAAACTCGCAGTCGCTCCCTCTAGCGTCACCCGCCAGTATGTACAGGTCTACGTAATTACATAAGCATCATTCCATTTTATACAAACTTAAAGTTATGTGAGAATACTCATGTACTTAATAAACAATAACCAATAATAATAGACATAGACATGTATCATCTGGATTCATACCTCTACATGTGCATCGCGCACTCGAGAGACGCGCGCGTACGACGGAATGAGCGAGAGAGAGAAAGAGAGAACGTGCATATATGTGTGGATCCCTGCGTGTGTGCCTGTTGCCCGTGCTAGACAGACAGCATCCTGATTGGTTTACTTAGCAAAATAAGCCAATCAGATTTCAACGTGGGCGGGCTTCTATTTAACTTCTCGAGGACCGAAGTTATCGGTTCAGTGGAGCATCATGACAGACGGAGAGTGCCCCAAAAAACGGAAGTATAAAACGCATTTCACTTCAGAAAGTGTATCCATGTTTAATAAGGATGAAAATAATGACAGTGTTGCGTGCTGTACTGTTAGCAACAGTGATTTCAGCATTGCTCATGACGGTTTAAACGACTGTAAAATGCATGTTGAGGTGAGTTTAACAAGTGTCATTTCATGTGCTGTATTATTCAGGTCTACACTAGTTAGACACTTGGTTAGTTGCCAATGCTGTCATGAAAGACTTCTTGAAGACTTTTGTAAAGTATATATATATATATATATATATATATATATATTTATATAAAACAACTTATAAGCATTTTGGTTCACAATCTTTTGTTTTTAAGTCAACTTTTCTTAGCAAAAGTGCCAAAGTAAAACAGTGTTGGTCATCATCATAATCATGGCTAAACAAAATGAAATAAAACTTCTAAACTGAGTATTCTTTAGCATGATCATGATCATGCATGCTGTATGCTTTGCTTACTCAAGGTTTTTAGCTAAGAATACAAGTCTATCAACCTTTGCAGGCTTGAGACAGGTTCGTTGGCAAGTGACGATGTTGCCACTAGTACTGAAAAGTCTCTCTGACGGCAAGCTTGTCGCAGGAATACACAGGTATTTGCGGGCAAGTCTGGCGAGATGAGGAAAGCTTAGTTTGTGTACTTTCCACCATGCAAGTGGATCCTCCTCTTTGTCTATTGGAGGTGTTAGCAGGTAAGTGTTTAACTCTGCTTCCAAAGCATCCTTTAGGGTCAGAGAGGAATCACCCTTTGCTTCAGTTTCTCTCTGTTTAAAGAAGCTTCCCAATGACTTCTTTGCTTTCTTTGCCTGGGGTGCACTGGTAACGTTGGGCTCCACGTCAGTGCTGCAGCTTGATTTCTCCTGGCATTCCATCATCTGTGATACCACTCTGGCCTTAACTTGGGTCTTCTTGTCTGCACTGATGAAGTCTATCTTGAACCGGGGGTCCAAAAAATATGCCATATCTAGCAGCTTCTGAGTATCATCATCTTCGTATTTCTCATTGAGGTAGTCCAGCATCTTCATATTTATGTTCTTGGTCAGGTCTGTGTCTTCCTCTCGCATTTCCAGTAGTGAAGTGTTGAAGAGCTGAAGAACTGGCTTTACAAAGGAGACACTGACGTATTCATCGCCTGAAAGTGCATCAGTGAAATCCAGCATTGGGCCCAGTGACTTGCTTACAGACTCCAGCACATCTATATCTTGCCAGGTTGGAATTAGATGCCGCAGCTTCTTGTCTGCAGACAGGACCTGAGTTAAAGCCTGCTGCTGCTCTAATATCCTGCTGATCATCATCTGTCTGGAACCCCATCTTGTTTGGCATTCTGAGATGAGACAATGTGATGGTAGATTGAGTTCCTTCTGGACTTTTGCCAGGGCATCGCTGGCCTTCCAGCTGTGAGAGAAGTGGCTCACCAGCTTCTTGCAGACTCCTGTAGCACGATCATTGCGGCCATCCTTTTTCACTGCATTTTCTAAGCGGAGAAAACAAACAAAACATTGCGAACTTTAATTATTGAAGCACACTGTTTTATTTCAAACAATAAATGAAGAGCTCTTTTCCGAAACGCGATAAACGCCAATAATAATTTCCTTGTTTAAAATGTACTGCAAGATGCAGTTTCTTTCCAAACCCCAATAAGCACCGAACTTAATTTTAGCCTAGTGAACGTTCTCGCAATCCAACGTGGCTGCGCTCCTAACAGATGTTTGTTCATTAGGCTATAATTCCTCAAAATAAGTAAAAAAATCTTATTCTCTCTCTCTCTCTCTCTCTCTCTCTCTCTCTCTAAGTTTTCGGTGCTGATGCAGGACGCGTTCATGTACACGGCCCCTAAAAGCTGTGACAAAGAACCAGCAAAAGTAATGATTAGGAATATGTAAAATATTGCAATGAGACATTTTAATTGTTTATTAATAACTGCGAACATGAAAAATAAAAGACAAAAGACTTTTAAAAAAAGACAACCATCAATTTTTGGGAAAAATGGATGGATTTATAGTGTTTTGAAAAGAAAAAAAATTTACTTTGAATTTTTCAACAACAATATAGTTGTTTGATTTAATAATCATTATTCAACATGTTCAGACTAAGCAAAAAACATTTTAACAGGATAAATTGAATATTCACAAAATGTGTGGGTCTAGGTAAAACAATTAATTTCCCTGAAAACTATTGAAATGGAGTAGAGCCCGACCGATTTATCGGCAGGCCGATATTATCAGCCGATATTAGGCATTTTCCAAACTATCGGTATCGGCGTTTATAATGGCCGATAAATGAATATTTCAAAAATAAAATAAAAACGGACGAAACACCCTTCAACCATGTCATGAGTGTTGGCGTTGTATAGTTTGTCCACTAGAGGGCACTCTACACCGTCCCTGTTGGCAACACTCGTGTATAACCACACATCCTGCAACCTGCTGATCCAGCCAGAGTCGGGCAGAGAGAACCAGTTATCCGCGAGTGAGATCATCGGTGAAGTGTGTTCATGGTGATTTGGTCACGAGACATACATTGCTTGAATAACAATTAAAAGAACATCCCCATCAGTTCTCTTAACTCAAATAAGCATGACAAAATTCGTGACTATCATGTCCAGTTTTGCTGCTGTTAAATAAGCCGAGAGTGAAGCGGAATTAGCTAGTAATTACGTTACGTTGTTACAGTGTACAGTAGTTGACTGACTGTCCTTTTAACTTTTGACAATGAGACTGAGTATTTCTTTAATAGCGTGGTAGTTATAGCAGTGAGACGTATCATCTCTCCTTGGCCTGTTATATTGAAAATGTATGTTTTACAATTTGCAGTATGACTTTATCCATTGCTAAATTATGGCTCATCATAGACTAGCTAACCACAAAGCTAGCTAATGCCACTATCAGTGGAAGACCGCTAACGTTAGCATTAATGAGCTTGGAAACCACAACGAACTTATTCTGCCTAAATAAAGTAATGATTACTGTATTTATAACTAGCATATCTCTAGTTACAGTCCCTGCATTGTAAAATGTAAGTTAGACATTTGCGAGGAGCAGAGCATGTGAGCGGAGCGGAGCGGTGAGAATTTCCGCTCCTCGCTCACTAGGTTGTTGGCTCCGCGCCCGCTCCTCCACTCTAATTCGCACTAAGCCGCTCCGCTCAACACCGCTCCTCGCTCCACTAAAATGTCCTCCCGCTCCAGTCAAATCGCTCCACGCTCGCTCCAATTTAAAAGAGGAACAAATAATCTGCATGCCTAACAAATGTCACCTTAAACCGAAGCCTTATGTCATAAAGAAATATGAGCAACGGTAACATTGCCAGTCAGAACAGAAAATATTTATTATTAAGCAACCTATCGGCAACAACGGACAGGTTTGGAAATGGCATTCCACACAAAAATAGGCTTAAAAATAAAAGAATCAGTGGGTTTAATAGCCTAAAGAATATACAGACACGTTTTAAATTCCTCAATTTTTTTCTGTTGATGCAGCACGTCTCTAAAATAAAATTTTACGTTACGTGAAATAAAAAATAAAATCTTATTAGACCTACTTTGAATGACAAAACGAATTTATTTGATTACCAATATTTACTTTATAGGCTTTTATACTTTAATTTACTTTATAGACTTGATATGCTACAACCATATAAAACTTGCACGCGTTTTGCTCTGGCTTCCGCTTCTTCGCGTAGCACACTCATGTTTCTGAGAAAAGTGATTCCAAAGTGAATCTTTACTCACTGAAACAGTTTCACCACATTGTTGTTCTTGCTGTACATTCTTGTCATCTATACGTTTGATAAGAATAGTACACTTGTATGATTTATCAGTTTCCTTTGTGAAATACTTTGCGAATTCCATCTCGGCCAATTTGTGTAACAGTCTTGATAATTGTACAGATGAATTCTGGGTAGATTTGGGCACGCCTCAGAATTGTAGTGTGAGCGGTATCGGAGCGAAATTGGAGCGAGACAAAGCGACCGCTCCAGCCTTAATTAGAAAACCCGCTCCGCGCTCTGACCAAATTCCGCCCGCTCCGCTCTGCTCACATGCTCTGGCGCCAAGGAGTGAACATTTAGACATAGAGAAAAAGTATCAAACGTAGCTTGTGCATAAAAGTTCTATTGCTTGTGCTATTCAAAGTTATATTTATGAAGCTTACCAAGTCTTTTAAAACTGGTAACTTTGATTTGGTTGTTGTTGTTTTTGTGTTTTTGTTCAAAGGACTTTACGTTTCATATCTTAAGTTTGTATTTTTATACATTTTATTTATCAGAACTTTAATATATTTTGATGTTCCTCTGTTCTGTTGTGACAATAAATGAAACAAGTTTCTTTTTAAAATGCATTATCATATTATGTTAGTTAAAACTCATAAATAACTACAAATCACTAATGTTAGGGAAATCTGTTAATGTTTTGTTGCGTGTTTCTGAAATAAAAAAATATATATATATATATCGGCCGATATATCGGAATATCGGTTTTAAAACCAACAAATATTTGTATCGGTATCGGCCTTCAAAATCCTTTATCGGTCGGGCTCTAAAATGGAGTTATCGCATTTTGGAAAAGAGCTCCTCAAATGTGCTCATAAAACTGTTTTTTGTTTAAAATTAAATGTTTAGTGTCTGTATTTTTTCGTACGTTTTAAAGCTCTACGTACACACATGCAACAAATTCATTTTACAAGTTTTGTCAGGTTCAGGACAGGTTATTAAGTAAAACAGCTGAGTAAAAATGTATTTTTATTTTGGATAAAGGTCATGGTCATTACTCACCAACTGCAAGATGCAGTCTGTGGCCGAAGCACTGTAGCCTGGTCCACTTGTTCAGATCGGCAGCTTTCACCATGTTCGCTGCATTATCTGTTGTTATACAGACTTGACGTGTCTCATCTAAGCCCCAAGCGGACACCGCTTCTCTCAGGGCCTCTGCGACATTCTCGGCTGTATGACTTTCCGGGAAAAATGCCGTCTGCAAACAGCGACTTTTTAGCTCGAAGTCCTCTGCGATGAAATGGACCGTCAGACTCATGTAGGGCTCCGTTGTCCTGCTGGACCACAAGTCTGTTGTAGTTGCATAGTATTCCACGTGCGACAGTTCTGCTTCAATCTTAGATTTGCATTTTTCATACAGCTCTTTTATCGCAACTTGGGAAAAATATGTGCGGGATGGTATAACATACCGCCTGTCAAGCGTTCGGATCATTTTCTTAAATCCCTCTTTGGCGACGGTATTTAATGGCAACATATCTTTAGCGATATGAAACGTTATTGCGTCTGTTATTTCTTTCTGTCATTGAGAGCCTTTCTGGTAAGGTGTCACACTGGCAAAGGCATCACAAACATTTGTTTGTTTTGGTTGACATCCAGATTTGGCTTTGTATTCGTTGTAAAGAGCTTTGTGGTGCCGTTTTAAGTGATCAGACAAATTGGTGGTGTTTCCATGTTTTGTGGCCACAACTTTATGACACTCCATGCAAAGTACCTCTTTTTGGTCAACATCCTCCTTTTTGTAGCCGAAATAGTCCCAAATAGATGATTTCGACTTTCTTTTTGGTACGAAATCATTTTTTTGCGGCGGATCCTCTTCGTCGCGCATTTTTAGCAGTGAATGTTGGCTGTGAGCGGTGAGCAGCGACACAGCGAACCAATCACTGTGCAGGCACGCGGAACGTGCATGTCACCCCAGCAACAAGCCATACAACAAACTCGTGTTTACTGTGTGCTACCGTTCTCTTAATACACAATGGGCTTCTACCCTTCACATCGTATGTTCCGGCGATGTGACTATCGCTCACGCGCACATCGCGATGTCGATGTCAAAACAGAATATCGTTCAGCCCTAGTGCAGAGCTTGGAAGTCTGCGGATGTGTTCCTTTTTAACCCTCTGGAGTCTTGGGGTAGGGGACACACTTTCACTAACTGGGGCATGCTCACACATTTCATTCAATATCATAAACTTAATTCCTGGCAAATAAATTATTTCTTATATATTTGGTTTGGTAACAAACTCATCTTAATCTTAGTGTACTTTAGATTTATGTGAAGTTTGTAATTTGACATTCAAAGTATAGACATTGCAAAATGCACTTTGGAACACTCTGTGGGTGTTTGTTTAATATTATCTTTGAAAGTCTTATTGTACTGTGTTGGCATGATTTGCATAGTGTGGGAATGTTTCAGCCTTATAGATTGTGATTATGTGTTAATGTAAGTAGTACAAGCATAATATTTATTATTCATGTATTTGAGCTGATTTACATTTTGTTTTGGTATGAAAAGGTTATTTTGATACGTCCCCCATGGAGGGGACCACATATTAAACGGATTTTTGGAACAGGGAGCCGGAAGTGGGGCTTGCCCCATCTGCTCCAGGCATCGACCCGGTATTGCAGTGCTTCCGGGAACGGTGCACCTCTACTGCCCCCTGTTGTTGAAAGGCAGAACTGACTGACTGAATGGGTGACTAATAGACTGAGTGCCTCTGGATGGCCAACTAATTAGCCGCATGTGGTGTGAGGGAGGGGCCCTGTCCGTGCGCGGCCCCAATTTTTCTTTTTTTTTAAAGTAAGGTGACACGCTGTCGTTTGTGCGGTGGGCAGCTGTGCTGAGGTAAGGCATGACTTCATCTTTGCCTTTTGAATTTTCCCTCATGTTTGTTTAAATGATTGCTGTTTTTTGAGAGGACAGGAGGACAGGGAGGACGCCGGTGGCTGCGACGCCCCTGGGCATTCTACTCTGCGCGGGGGCGTCACGGAGGCCCGGCTAACGGCGACCCGCTAAGCGGCAGCCCCATATCGACTCGGGTCTCTCTTCGGTCTTCAGGACCGGTATACGTTTCTTCTCTTTTCTGGATTGGAAAAGACAAGAGCAAAAGTGGAAGAGTTGACGAAATGGCGTCGGATAGCGTAGCTTATAGCGGTGGGGCGTAAAGACCTTGCATTCCAGAGCATCCCTGCGCATATGAGAGTCTGCTCCATACATCTCCGTTCAGGTAAGTCAAGTTCCGGTGTGATCACTAGACTCCATTCCTGTGTTTGTCCCTAAAGAGAACAGCCAGGATAGGAAATGCTGGAAACCCATCCCGACTGGAGTCCATCCCTTCCCGGTGACACAGTAACCCAAAAGTGTTTGTGAGTGTGGTTTATGTCAGATTAGGAGAGCTGAAATGAACCTTTTGTTGGATGATAGTCGGCGACCAAAACAAGAGCTAGATCACAGAAAAGTGTTTCAAAAGCGACAGCGTCAAAGAGAAATGCAACGCTGGATGGAAGTTTTCTAGTACTGATGAAGGATGTAGAATCGGAATCCAGATATGTTTCCATACAAGGAATTTGCCTTGGTGGTGCTTTTACATGACATTACAAAGAACATAAGAACATAAGAAATTTACAAACGAGAGGAGGCCATTCGGCCCATCAAGCTCGTTTGGGGAGAACTTAACTAATAGCTCAGAGTTGTTAAAATTTTATCTAGCTCTGATTTAAAGGAACCCAGGGTTTTAGCTTCCGCTACACTAGCAGGAAGACTATTCCATACTCTAACTACACGCTGTGTAAAGAAGTGCTTCCTCAAATTTTTCTCCCGCTAATTTCCACTTATGGCCACAAGTTCTAGTATTTAGACTAATATTGAAATAGTCATTTGGCTGAAGAGCATCCAGACCCGTTAGAATCTTATAGACCTGAATCATATCCCCCCTTAGTCTCCTTTGCTCAAGGCTAAACAGATTGAGTTCCGCTAACCTCTCCTCATAAGACATTCCTCTAAGACCAGGAATCATTCTCGTAGCTCTTCGTTGCACCTTTTCTAAGGCAGCAATGTCCTTCTTGAGGTATGGTGACCAAACCTGCACACAGTATTCTAGGTGGTGTCTTACCAAGGAATTATATAAGTGTATCATCACCTCCCTTGACTTAAACTCCACACACCTAGAGATATAACCCAACATTCTGTTGGCCTTTTTTATTGCTTCCCCACACTGGCGAGAGTTACCCACATTTAGCAAAGACATATGCAGAAAGGTAATAAACAATAGACTGGCAATTGGGTAATATGATAATTATATGATAATTAAGTTTATTAATGGTAGTAATGATGGTATTATGATATTTATATATGTGTGTGTACATAGTAATCATTGTAGTATGAATATAAACTATATAAATGGTATAATAATTTAAAGGGCTCTTAAATGGTGCCGTTATTAAGTAGCAGCCAAGTCAACTATATGTGCAAGAGTGCAATATGTATACAGAGTTTGCAGTATGTGTGCATAATGTGCAAGAGTGCAGAATATAATCATAGAGGTAGTTTATCAGTTGTTCACTGGTTATGCTGGTGGATATTTCACTGCAGCTGACGATTAATTGAACGTCCATTCAGAGACTGGTTTGGTTAATGAGAGAGACTACCTGAGGGGAGAAGCTCTTGGCGTGTCTTGTGGTCTTGGTTCTGATTGCCATGAGTCTTCTCATGGAGGGTAAGGCTTGAAAGATGTGGTGAGCAGGGTGAGATGGGTCCTCAAAGATTTTGTATGCCCGTTTCCTGGTTCTGGTGATGTAAAGTGTCTGGAGGGTAAGCAGGTTACTGCCGATTATTCGCTCTGCTGAGTGGATGATGTGTTGCAGTCTGGCCTTGTCTCGTTCAGTGGCTGATCCAAACCAGGCTGTGATGGAGGAGGTGACGATGGACTCAATGATTGTAGCGTAAAACTGGGCCATCGTGGTTATAACATGTTATTTTGGATCAGGCACGGACAGTTGTGAGAGTTCATTCCGCATTAGCTCCGATAGAATAGTATTAAATGCAAAGCTAAAGTCCACAAACAGAATCCTAACATATGTCTCAGGGCACTCCAAAAGTCGGAGTAAGAAATGGAGTCCAGTGTTAACTGCATCGTCCACAGGTCTGTTGGTTCTGTAGGCAGACTGTAGCCTGGGGTCAAGCGATAGGTCTGTGATGGTTTTAAGGTATGACAGCACAAGTCTCTCAAAAGCCTTCATTACCACCGATGTGAGAGCCACCAGTCTGTAGTCACTGACTGGTTCAGTGACTGGTTGAAAATATCTGTGAAGACAGGTGACTATTGATCTGCACAGTGCTTCAGAGTGGCTGGGGAGACAGAGTCTGAACCAGGAGCTTTCCTTGTATTCTGGCTACTGAAGATCTTGTTTACATCTCTGTCGTTGATTCTCCTGGGGAGGTGGCTGGACGTGGGGGGGGGGTGAGCTGGGTATAGTGTGGGCAAGGTGTGAAGGTACCCAGGTGTGAAGAAGGCCATTGAAAAGGTGAGGGCTGTATGATGCGCGAATGTGGCTTTTCAAACCCGCAGTAGAATTTGAACAGGTTTTTGTCACCACTCCTGTAAGCTTCATCTTTTGTTTTAGGAAGCTGCCTGAGTTCAGTTGTAAACCATGGTTCGTCGTTATTATAGCTGACAACAGACTTTTTGGGAATGCGAGAGTCCTCGCAGAAGCTTATGTGCCATGTTACAGTGTCCGTGTATTCATCCACGCTGTTAGTAGCAGTTTTGAAAACATTCCAGTCTGTCGAGTCAAAGCATGATTTTAATTGCTCTACTGCTCCACATGTTCAGTGTTTCACTCTAGTAACAACAGGTTTAGCAGTTTTCAGATTTTGTCTGTATGCTGGAATTAGATGAATTGTTGCATGGTCAGAGTTTCCTAGTGCAGCACCAGTCATTTTCTGTCATTAAAATGTGACGTCTTTTCAGTTAGCTATTTATTTATTTTGGCTTTTTCTTATTATTATGTGTTCATTGTAATTGATTAATAAAATTATTTATTTTCATTATTATTTCTTTTACTTATCTTTGAAATGTGATTTTGACATTTTAATTTGATTGTATCCTTGTCTTTGTAAAGCACTTTGAATTGCCTTGTGCCCGAATTGTGCTATATAAATAAACATGCTTAAAATCTTTGATGATGACAATGTGCCCAGCCGGCTGTGAACTGTTCTTCGCTTTCTCCATCTTTGCATTTCTTGCATTGTGAAGATCTGCGAGCTGTTTAATTTTAGTGACCACTCCTTTTCAGGATTATGTAGTATATGTTTAACATTACTTCAAAGTGTGGAAGGGAAATTTAAAGTGATGGTAGGCCAGGGTTGGGAGGCATTGTGGGATTGTTCTTGTGTCTCAGGTTTTGTTGTTTTGGGGATGGTGCCGTGTGTCCTTGCCTCACAGCCACCTGCACGGAACCAGCTTTGCAGGCCACAGATCTTGGAGAACTGGGCTGAAGGGAACATCGCCGGGGGGAGAAAGGGGACCTGCAGGAAGCCTTGAAATGTAGCTGCTATACTATGCTAGACGCAGTTTGTTGTATGGTAGCATTTGAACACACAAGCAAGTTATGTACCCATAAGGGTTGTATATGTTTACGCTGAAGTCTTTATTTAGGTAATATAGGGTTGGGGTTTCCCTTACTGATAACATTGTGAGCCATGCCAGCCATGGACACCAAAGGGGGGGTTGCACCTTTTTGCTGGGTTGGGAGTGGAATTTCCCTAATGTTTAGGGTTTTTGCCCTCCTTCCTAGGCTGGATAGACAGGCTTATGTGTGGGACTCATAGGAGGCCTAGGCCTAACGAGGATTGGAAACTGAACATCCTTGAAGTAGACCAATAGAGGTGGCGTATTATGTTTGTTGTATGTTCGAAACCTGGTTTGCAGATGTTTGGTAACCAATCAGGACTTAGAAGTCCATATAGGGGAATTCGTCTTATAGTATATTAACCTGCTGATTTCTGGGTGCGGGGTGCATTGCGCATTGTCCCCGAGTGTGGTTGGAACACTATGCTGGATTGCTGAATAAAGAAGAAAATTTTGCTCATTACATGCGAGGCCTGGAGTTTGATTCAAGTGTGACAGAGTGAGAGTGATTATAGAGGATTATAGAGTCATAGTTGTTTGGGTTCATTCTGAGTACCACAAAAGTTTACAAGCCCTATTTTGGCAAGAGCTAATCCTAATCATTTTCATCCTTGCCGTTTAAATCACTCATGAATAGATGTGTTTGTGAGAAATTGATCTGTTTTAAGCATTTTCAATTTAAATAAATACTGCAATACTACTACGAGATATCTAACAACATACGATGCAACATTCAACAGGGGGTAGTGAAGTGATTCATGGCTGATCAAAGTGCCAATTCGATGTGGGGCAGTGATTAGCATGTGGAGAATGCTGCAGCAGTATTACAAAATCAGCAACTCTTTTAAAAATAATAGTGATAAAAATATATTATTTATTAATAAGTATATATAATCAGTACACAAAGTATAAGTATATAAATATAAGCATATAAAGTATACACTCACCTAAAGGATTATTAGGAACACCTGTTCAATTTCTCATTAATGCAATTATCTAATCAACCAATCACATGGCAGTTGTTTCAATGCATTTAGGGGTGTGGTCCTGGTCAAGACAATCTCCTGAACTCCAAACTGAATGTCAGAATGGGAAAGAAAGGTGATTTAATCAATTTTGAGCGTGGCATGGTTGTTGGTGCCAGACGGGCCGGTCTGAGTATTTCACAATCTGCTCATTTCACAATCTGCTCAGTTACTGGGATTTTCACGCACAACCATTTCTAGGGTTTACAAAGAATGGTGTGAAAAGGGAAAAACATCCAGTATGCGGCAGTCCCGTGGGCGAAAATGCCTTGTTGATGCTAGAGGTCAGAGGAGAATGGGCCGACTGATTCAAGCTGATAGAAGAGCAACTTTGACTGAAATAACCACTCGTTACAACCGAGGTATGCAGCAAAGCATTTGTGAAGCCACAACACGCACAACCTTGAGGCGGATGGGCTACAACAGCAGAAGACCCCACTGGGTACCACTCATCTCCACTACAAATAGGAAAAGAGGCTACAATTTGCACAAGCTCACCAAAATTGGACAGTTGAAGACTGGAAAAATGTTGCCTGGTCTGATGAGTCTCGATTTCTGTTGAGACATTCAAATGGTAGAGTAAACAGAATGAGAACA